>NC_133326.1:566397743-566697743 GCF_042186555.1 Aquarana catesbeiana
AATAATTACCTTACCACCCCACCCCCATACTACCACAAACATCAGACTACTACCCCCCAATAAACATCACCTTCCACCCCCATACTACACACATCATACTACTACCCCTCCAATACACACCTTCCACCCCCATACTACACACATCATACTACTACCCCCCCCAATACACACCTTCCACCCCATACTACACACATCATACTACTACCCCCCCAATACACACCTTCCACCCCCATACTACCACATCATACTACTACCCCCCCAATACACACCTTCCACCCCCCATACTACACACATCATACTACTACCCCCCCCAATACACACCTTCCACCCCCATACTACACACATCATACTACTACCCCCCCAATACACACCTTCCACCCCCACTACACTAATACTACCCCCCAATACATACCTACCACCCCAATACTACAACATCATACTACTACCCCCCCATACACACCTCCACCCCATACTACACACATCATACTACTACCCCCCCAATACACACCTTCCACCCCCATACTACACACATCATACTACTACCCCCCCAATACACACCTTCCACCCCCATACTACACACATCATACTACTACCCCCCCAATACACACCTTCCACCCCCATACTACACACATCATACTACTACCCCCCCCAATACACACCTTCCACCCCCATACTACACACATCATACTACTACCCCCCCAATACACACCTTCCACCCCCATACTACACACATCATACTACTACCTCCCCCAATACACACCTTCCACCCCCATACTACCACATCATACTACTACCCCCCCAATACACACCTTCCACCCCCATACTACACACATCATACTACTACCCCCCCCCATACACACCTTCCACCCCCATACTACACACATCATACTACTACCCCCCCAATACACACCTTCCACCCCCATACTACACACATACTACTACCCCCCATACACACCTCCACCCCCATACTACACACATCATACTACTACCCCCCAAACAACCTTCCACCCCCATACTCACACACATCATACTACTACCCCCCCAATACACACCTTCCACCCCCATACTACACACATCATACTACTACCCCCCCCAATACACACCTTCCACCCCCATACTACACACATCATACTACTACCCCCCCCAATACACACCTTCCACCCCCATACTACACACATCATACTACTACCCCCCCAATACAACACCTTCCACCCCCATACTACACACATCATACTACTACCCCCCAATACACACCTTCCACCCCCATACTACACACAATACTACTACCCCCCCAATACACACCTTCCACCCCCATACTACACACATCATACTACTACCCCCCCAATACACACCTTCCACCCCCATACTACACACATCATACTACTACCCCCCCAATACACACCTTCCACCCCCATACACACACATCATACTACTACCCCCCCAATACACACCTCCACCCCATACTACACACATCATACTACTACCCCCCCAATACACACCTTCCACCCCCATACTACACACATCATACTACTACCCCCCCAATACACACCTTCCACCCCCATACTACACACATCATACTACTACCCCCCAATACACACCTTCCACCCCCATACTACACACATCATACTACTACCCCCCCAATACATCACCTTCCACCCCATACTACACACCATACTACTACCCCCCAATACACACCTTCCACCCCCATACTACACACATCATACTACTACCCCCCCAATACACACCTTCCACCCCCATACTACACACATCATACTACTACCCCCCCAATACACACCTTCCACCCCCATACTACACACATCATACTACTACCCCCCAATACACACCCTTCCACCCCCATACTACACACATCATACTACTACCCCCCAATACACACCTTCCACCCCCATACTACACACATCATACTACTACCCCCCCAATACACACCTTCCACACCCCCATACTACACACATCATACTACTACCCCCCCAATACCACCTCCACCCCCATACTACACACATCATACTACTACCCCCCCCAATACACACCTTCCACCCCCATACTACACATCATACTACTACCCCCCAATACACACCTCCACCCCCATACACACAACCATACACTACCCCCCAATACACACCTCCACCCCCATACACACACATCAACTACTACCCCCCAATACACACCTTCCACCCCCATACTACACATCATACTACTACCCCTCCAATACACACCTTCCACCCCCATACTACACACATCATACTACACCCCCCCAATACACACCTTCCACCCCCCATACTACACACATCATACTACTACCCCACCCAATACACACCACCACCCCCATACTACACACATCATACTACTACCCCTCCAATACACACCTTCCACCCCCATACTACACACATCATACAACTCACCCCCCCCAATACACACCTTCCACCCCCCACACTACACAACATACCACTACCACCCCCCAATACACACCTTCCACCCCCATACTACACACATCATACTACTACCCCCCAATACACACCTTCCACCCCCATACTACACACATCATACTACTACCCCTCCAATACCCACCTTCCACCCCCATACTACACACATCATACTACTACCCCCCCCAATACACACCTTCCACCCCCCATACTACACACATCATACTACAACCCGCCCAATACACACCTTCCACCCCCATACTACACACATCATACTACTACCCTCCCCAATACACACCTTCCACCCCCATACAACACACATCATACTACTACCCCCCCCAATACACACCTTTCCACCCCCATACTACACACATCATACTACTACCCCCCCAATACACACCTTCCACCCCCCATACTACACACATCATACTACTACCCCCCCCCCCCAATACACACCTCCACCCCCATACTACACACATCATACTACTACCCCCCCAATACACACCTTCCACCCCCATACTACACACATCATACTACTACCCCCCAATACACACCTTCCACCCCCATACTACACACATCATACTACTACCCCCCCCCCCCAAAACACACCTTCCACCCCCATACTACACACATCATACTACTACCCTCCCCAATACACACCTTCCACCCCCCATACTACACACATCATACTACTACCCCCCCCAATACACACCTTCCACCCCCCATCTACACATCACTACTACTACCCCCCCCCAATACTCACCTTCCACCCCCCATACTACACACATCATACTACTAACCCCCCAATACACACCTCCACCCCCCATACTACACACATCATACTACAACCCCCCAATACACACCTTCCACCCCCCCATTCTACACATCATACTACTACCCCCCACAATACACACCTTCCACCCTCATACTACACACAACCACACCTTACACCCTCATACTACACACATCATACTACTACCCACCCCCCCCCCAATACACACCCTCCACCCCCCATTCTACACATCATACTACTACCCCCCCCAATACACACCTTCCACCCCCCATACACACACACATCATACTACTACCCCCCCCCCAATACACACCTTCCACCCCCCATACTGCACACATCATACTACAACCCCCCAATACACACCCTCCACCCCCATACTACACACATCATACTACACCCCCCCCCCAAATACACACCTTCCACCCCTCTATTCTACACATCATACTACTACCACCCCCCAATACACCACCTCCACCCCCCATACTACACACATCATACACACTACCCCCCAATACACACCTTCCACCCCCCTATTCTACACGTCATACTACTACCCCCCCAATACACACCTTCACCCCCCTATTCTACACATCATACTACTACCCCCCCCAATACACACCTTCCACCCCCCCATTCTACACATCATACTACTACCCCCCAATACACACCTTCCACCCCCTCCCCCATTCTACACATCATACTACTACCCCCCAATACACACCTTCCACCCCCCTATTCTACACATCATACTACTACCCCCCCCAATACACACCTTCCACTCCCTATTCTACACATCATACTACTACCCCCCCAATACACACCTTCCACCCCCCTATTCTACACATCATACTACTATCCCCCCAATACACACCTTCCACCCCCATATTCTACACATCATACTACTACCCCCCCAATACACACCTTCCACCCCATACTACACATCACACTACTACCCCCCAATACACACCTTCCACCCCCATACTACACATCATACTACTACACCCCCAATACACACCTTCCACCCCCTATTCTACACATCATACTACTACCCCCCCCCAATACACACCTTCCACCCCCATACTACACATCATACTACTACCCCCAATACACACCTTCCACCCCCATACTACACATCATACTACTACCCCCCAATACACACCTTCCACCTCCATACTACACATCATACTACTACCCCCCAATACACACCTTCCACCCCCATACTACACATCATACTACTACCCTCCCAATACACACCTTCCAACCCCCTATTCTACACATCATACTACTACCCCCCCAATACACACCTTCCACCCCCATACTACACATCATACTACTACCCCCCAATACACACCTTCCACCCCCCTATTCTACACATCATAGTACTACCCCCCAATACACACCTTCAACCCCTCTATTCTACACATCATACTACTACCCCCCCAATACACACCTTCAACCCCCATACTACACACATCATACTACTACCTCCCCCAATACACACCTTCCACCCCCCTATTCTACACATCATACTACTACCCCCCAATACACACCTTCCACCCCCCTATTCTACACATCATACTACTACCCCCCCAATACACACCTTCCACCCCCATACTACACATCATACTACTACCCCCCCAATACTCACCTTCCAACCCCCATACTACACATCATACTACTACCCCCCCAATACACACCTTTCACCCCCATACTACACATCATACTACTACCTCCCCCCCAATACTCACCTTCCAACCCCCTATTCTACACATCATACTACTACCCCCCCAATACACACCTCCCACCCCCAATACGACACATCATACTACTACCCACCGAATACACACCTTCCACCCCCCTATTCTACACATCATACTACTACCCCCAAATACACACCTTCCACCCCTCTATTCTACACATCGTACTACTACCCCCCAATACACACCTTCCACCCCCATACTACACACATCATACTACTACCCCCCCAATACACACCTTCCACCCCCCTATTCTACACATCATACTACTACCCCCCAATACACACCTTCCACCCCCCTATTCTACACATCATACTACTACCCCCCCAATACACACCTTCCACCCCCATACTACACATCATACTACTACTCCCCAATACACACCTTCCACCCCCATACTACACATCATACTACTACCCCCCCCCCAATACACACCTTCCACCCCCATACTACACATCATACTACTACCCCCCCAATACACACCTTCCAACCCCCTATTCTACACATCATACTACTACACCCCCCAATACACACCTTCCACCCCCATACTACACATCATACTACTACCCCCCAATACACACCTTCCACCCCCATACTACACACATCATACTACTACCCCCCCAATACACACCTTCCACCCCCATACGACACACATCATACTACTACCCCCCCCCCCAATACACTCCTTCTACCTCCATACTACACATCATACTACTACTTCATACTAACCCCCAATACATACCTTCCACCTCCATACTGCACATCATACTACTACCCCCCCCCCCCAATAATAGTCTACAGCTCTATACTACACATCATACTACTACTCCCCCCCAATAATACTCTCCACCTCTATACTACACATCATACTACTACTCCCCCCAACAATAATACTCTCCACCTCTATATTACACATCATACTACTACTCCCCCCCCATAATATTCTCCACCTCTATACTACACATCATACTACTACTCCCCCCAACAATAATACTCTCCACCTCTATATTACACATCATACTACTACTCCCCCCCCCCCATAATATTCTCCACCTCTATACTACACATCATACTACTACCCCCCTAATAATATCCTCCACCTCCATACTACACATCATACTACTACTCCCCCCCCCAATAATACCCTCCACCTCTATACTATGCATCATACTACTATACCCCCAATAATACCCTCCACCTCCATACTACATATTATACTACCACTCCCCCCCAATAATACCCTACACCTCTATACTACACATCATACTACTACTCCCCCCCATAATACTCTCCGCCTCTATAATACACATCATACTACTACTCCCCCCCCATAATACTCTCCACCTCTATACTACACATCATACTTCTACCCCCCCAATAATACTCTCCACCTCCATACTACACATCGTACTACTACCCCCCCCCCAATACACACCTTCCACCTCCATAGTACACATCATACTACTACACCCCACAATAATACTCTCCACCTCTATACTACACATCATACTACTACCCCCCCAATAATATCCTCCACCTCCACACTACACATCATACTACTACTCCCCCCCAATAATACCCTCCACCTCTATACTACACACCATACTACTATCCCCCCAATAATACCCTCCACCTCCATACTACACATCATACTACTACCCCCCCCCAATAATACCCTCCACCTCTTTACTACACATCATAATACTATCCCCCCATAACCGTAATGCCCTCCATCTCTATACTACACATCATACTACTATCCCCCCCAATAACACCTTTCACCTCCATAATACACATCATGCTACTACCCCCCCATAACACTTTCCACCTCCATACTACACATCATACTACTACCACCCCCTCATACATACCTTCCACCTCCATACTACACAGCATACTACTATCCCCCCAATACACACCCTCCATCTCCATAGTCATATGCGCACACATCATACTACTATCCCCCCCAATATTACCCTCCACCTCCATACTACACATCATAATACTACATTGCTTCATTACTAATATTCCCCCCCCCCCCCCAATAGATACCTTCCATCTCCATACTACATCATGATCGGTTCCACCTCTCTCAAGAGGGATTGGCTGTGGGGAGGTAGCTCTCAGTCAGACTTTTATAGAGCTAAACAGGTCCTGTGGGTGGATATGGGGGCAGAGCTATATCATATGTATGCTGCCATGTTGGCCTCAGGAAAGGCAACTACTATTATTATTACTACCCTGTCAATAAAACCTTCCGCCTCCATACTACATCATAATACTACCCCCCCAATAATACCCTCCACCTCCATACTACATCATACTACTACCCCCCCCCCCCCAATAATACCCTCCACCTTCATGCTACACATCATATTACTACATCACGTCATTACTACTACCCCCCCCTAATAAAACCTTCCACCTCCAAACTACACATCGTACTAACCCACCCCCCAATACATACCTTCCTTCTCAACACTACCCATCACACTACCCCCCCCCCCCCCCAATACATACCTTCTACCTCCACAATACACATCATGCTACCCCTCCCCTCAATACATACCTTCCACCTCTATGCTACACATCATACTACTCCCCCCCCCCCCCAATACATACTTTCATACCTTCCACCTCCATACTACACAGCATACTACTACTTCATACTACACATACAGGTGATACTCGAAAAATTCAAATATCGTGCAAAAGTTAATTTATTTCACTAACGCAACTTAAAAGGTGAAACTAATATATGAGATAGACTCATTACATGCAAAGCAAGATAGTTCAAGCTGTGATTTGTCATAATTGTGATGATTATGGCTTACAGCTCATGAAAACCCCAAATCCACAATCTCAGAAAATTAGAATATTGTGGAAAGGTGCAATATTCTAGGCTCAACGTGTCCCATTCTAATCAGCTAATTAAGCCATAAAACCTGCAAAGGGTTCCTGAGCCTTTAAATGGTCTCTCAGTCTGGTTCAGTAGGAATCACAATCATGGGAAAGACTGCTGACCTGACAGTTGTGCAGAAAACCATCATTGACACCCTCCATAAGGAGGGGAAACCTCAAAAGGTGATTGTAAAAGAAGTTGGATGTGCCCAAAGTGCTGCATCAAAGCACATTAATAGAAAGTTATGTGGAAGGGAAAAGTGTGGAAGAAAAAGGTGCACAAGCAGCAGGGATGACCGCAGCCTGGAGAGGATTGTCAGGAAAAGGCCATTCAAAAGTGTTGGGGACTTTCACAAGGAGTGGACTGAGGCTGGAGTCAGTGCATAAAGAGCCACCACACACATACGGATCCTGGACATGGGCTTCAAATGTCCTATTCCTCTTGTCAAGCCACTCCTCAACAACAAACAACGTCAGAAGCGTCTTACCTGGGCTAAAGAAAAACAGACCTGGTTTGTTGCTCAGTGGTCCAAAGTCCTCTTTTCTGATGAGAGCAAATTTTGCATCTCATTTGGAAATCAAGGACCCAGAGTATGGAGGAAGAATGGAGAGGCACACACTGCAAGATGCTTGAAGTCCAGTGTGAATTTTCCACAGTCTGTGTTGATTTGGGGAGCCATGTCATCTGCTGGTGTTGGTCCACTGTGCTTCAAGTCCAGGGTCAACGCAGCCATCTACCAATACATACCTTCCACCTCCATACTACCCCCCCCCTCCAATACATACCTTCCACCTCCATACTACCCCCCCTCCAATACATACCTTCTACCTCCATGCTACACATCATACTACCCCCCCCCCCCTCAATACATACCTTCCACCTCCATACTACTACTTCATACTACACTTACTACACATCATACTACTACCACCCCCCCATACATACCTTCCACCTTCATACTACACATCATACTACCTCACCTCCCCAATATATACCTTCCACACTACACATCATACTGCCCCACCCCCAATACATACCTTCCACCTTCACACTACACATCATACTACTACCATCCACCCCCCCCCCCCCCATACATACCTTCCACCGCCATACTACACATCATTCTACTACTTCATACTACCCCCCAATACATACCTTCCAGCTCCATACTACCCTCCAATACATACCTTCCACCTCCATGCTACACATTATACTACTACTTCCTACTACACTTACTACACATCATACTACTACCACCCCCATACATACCTTCCACCTCCATACTACACATCATACTACCCCACCCCCCAAAACATAACTTCCACCTCCATACTACACATCATACTACCCCACCCCCCAATACATACCTTCCACCTCCATACTACACATCATAATACTCTACCCCCCAATACATACCTTCCACCTTCACACTACACATCATACTACCCCAACCCCCATACATACCTTCCACCTCCAGACTACACATCATACTACTACATACATATTAATACTACATAGCTACATATAGATGTGGATACAGAATAAAAACCCATCAATGACAATTAAACATATCTCTCTGAACCAGACGCGCTTCGGAAAAATCCTTTCCTTCATCAGGGTTCTTTATGGAGAAATTATTATCTAGGGAGTTGCAGAATACAAAATAATTAGTAATCAACACAACTACAGACAAATTGTGCCCTAGATATTTCCAAAAATGTGGTTCACTTACATATTATTCATTGACAATACACATGAGCATCCACATTAAAAATTAAAAATAGGAAATGTGCAACTTCACATCTGGATCCCCACACGCATCACTCCAATGGTCAACTTGGAATCTCCAAAAATAATTTAGGGATACACCGAGAGGGAATTGAACATCCCAAATAGCATCAAAAGACACTGTGTCCTGAGCCCAGGCACTGCGCTTGTGTGCGTGCTGGGGTCCAAACACAAAAAACCTAAAAGCAAAGGCACATAAATAGAGGGCTAACTTCAAAGATTAAATCCATAGTGTCCATAGTGTCCATGTAACAAAGTCTGTATAGGAAGACCTACCTAAGCACAAAAATACCAACATGTACCGGCAGGTAGACTGGTCAGTATATAAGGCGTAGAGGGTAGTGTAGACCGTCCCAAGATAGCTAAAGTGTCCATATGGCCAGGTGAAGGGGTCATAGGAGAGTATATGCAAAGAGAAAAGAAAGGGGAGACAATGGCAACAAGACCAATGGTGTTAATGAACATCCAAAATCAAAAGGACAGAAGGATGTAAAGTCAACAAAGTTTTTGATAAAGTCCCACTTACTAGTACACAACTCTCAGCATAGATCTCTCCAGACCATTCACACTGATGCCATGTCTGATAATGAATAAGCAGGGCTATTCAAGTTGAAATCAGCTGAATAGAATGTGCCTATGCCAGGAGTATGCAGCGGGCCCCCTGAGCTTTGGCCGCGCCCAGACTCCACAACGCACCAACGCCGCCAACCTCCCGCACATGCGCGTCAACCAAGCTGGAGCGCACGGGCGGATAGACATCATCTGGCTGTGCCATGGAGAGACGCGCCGTGGTCAAGTCCCACTGACATGGCAAACACACCCTGGGGACAGTCAAAAAATGATTGGCCCAGGGCTAGAGGGGAGGAGATACAACAATGAAAAAACGACTCCTCACTATGTGTACTCGTAGAGGACATCCTGGCCGTGCCGGGCACACACATATGAATCAATGCTCCATCAATATTTCCAATGGTAGTAAAAAATGACAAAACAAATGCCAAAAAAATTAGAGATCCCAATCCACTGGAAATACACACATGTATAGTGTGCAGGCCACAGGGGATTGACAACAATGGATACTACCCATTGCCCGCCCCCCAACTGCACCTAATGAAATTAAACAGTGGAAATTAGGATTATACTATAGTCTCCCAATGAACAAACAATGCCTGTATGCGATGGTACAGAGCCGCATGCGACGGTACAGACACAGGAACATAACATGGCAATGACGGACAAACATGGGAACAATATCAGTGCATGAATTGGTATATTTACCACACTACCTCCTTATATAATAGAATCTAAAGAGGGTGGAAAAAGAAAACTAAAGATCAAAAATGTTGAAAAATGAGACTACACTGCATTACAACACAGGCATATAATGTCAAAAACCCAAGGGTGGGGGAACAAAGATCAGTCCCACTCCTTTGTGAAAAAGTATGGAGAAATGTTCCTATTTCTCCATACCCCCTGAGTTGAAGCCCACCAAGAATGGTTTGAAGCAGACTGAATCCTTAAGCCCTGGAGTCTGGGTAGCTCTTAAATTGTAAATCCAACGTAATTCGAGTTGGAGGAGACTTTTATTCCAGTCTCCCCCTCTCGGATTGGGATGTACCCGATCCAAGATTAAAAACTTATTCTTAGGAAAGACACCATGATGTGCCAAAGAAGTGTGTCTCCCCAAAGGCAGGTCGGGATCACAGGTTTGCATGCTCCGAATGTGTTGGTATGCCCTATGCCAGAACTCGAGTTTTGTCTTTCCAACATAGAAACACCTGCAACCACATCGGAGCATGTATATTACTCCCAAGGTTTTGCAATTCGCAAAATGCTTCAGCCTAAAGGTACTGCCATCGGGGAAAGTGGGGTTTCTGTTGGTATACATAAACTTGCAGTACCCACAGGAACCACACATGAAGGTACCCTTGTACTTGCAGTCTTCAATGTCACAAACATGGGAACAATGTCACTATCCCCCTTAAATTCACTCCTTACTAGTCTAGATGTGACTGAAGTAGCTTTTTTGAAGGTAGAGAGAGGACTTTCAGGATGAAGTCTCCCCAGATTGGAGCATGCCAGAATTTGGAAACAATTTTCCTTAATTCTGCATGTTGATTACAATATTTTGTGATGATCCGAAGAGGATTATCTTGATTTAGAGGTTTCTGTGAATAGATAAGTTTGTGGCGGGTATGTGATGTAGCCCGTCTAAAAGCTTTTTTCAATGATGTACGTGAGTATCCCCTAAGGAGGAGTCTCTCATGTAGATTGTTTGCTTCCAATTTAAAGGTTTCATCATTGGTACAGTTCCTTCTTGTAAGGTACTGACTGTACGGTATCGATCTAATTAAGCTCTGTGAATGGAAACTCGAGGCATGCAATATAGTATTTCCCGCAGTGGCCTTAAGATAAAGGCCACTGCAGAGAGTACCATCCTCACTTCTCGAAACAAGAACATCTAGAAAAGAAATCTCACTACGACTAAAGGACATCGTGAATCTAGGGGGGACATCTAGGGGACCATCCCAGATGGTAAAAACGCCATTGATATATCGGAACCAAACAAGGAAGTGGTCCGTTTATATATCGATAAAGTCTCACTGAAAAGCATATTTTCCCACTCCCCCAGGTACAGGTTTGCGTAGGATGGGGCATAGCATGTCCCCCTCGCTACCTGGAGGAAGTGGGAACCATCAAAAGTAAAGATATTGTGATACAGAATGTACTCCAATAATGATAAGATAAATTCATTATACCCCCAATCAACATCCCCTCTTTGATAGATTGCATGATTTGTAGCTGCCATCTCCTTTGAGTGGGGAATGGAGCTGTAGAGGGCTTCTACATCGATAGTAACTAGATAAGCATTATCAGGTACTGATAAGTTTTCAATGATCTTGAGGAAGTGAATGGTATCTTTTACAAATGACCGTAGGCATGTGACATGAGATTTCAGGTATTCGTCAATTAATCTGCTTGCGTTTTCGCTAATGGATCCCCTCCCCAATATAATGGGTCTACCTGTTGGATTTAATTTGTCCTTGTGGACTTTTGGTAGGGAATAAAAGGTAGATACAACCGGGAATTTTGTTCTGATGTACTCCCATATAGTTTTATTGATGACCTTGTTGGCATAAGCTGAATCAATTAATGAATAGTATTCCTGGTTGAATCTATCCACAATATCTCTGGTGATTTTCCTATACCAATTTTTATTCAACCCATTATATCGGGGAGGGGATCCATTAGTGAAAACGCAAGCAGATTAATTGACGAATACCTGAAACCTCATGTCACATGCCTTCGGTCATTTGTAAAAGATACAATTCACTTCCTCAAGATCATTGAAAACTTATCAGTACCTGATAATGCTTATCTAGTTACTATCGATGTAGAAGCCCTCTACAGCTCCATTTCCCACTCAAAGGGAATGGCAGCTACAAAACATGCAATCTATCAAAGAGGGGATGTTGATTAGGGGTATAATGAATTTATCTTATCTTTATTGGAGTACATTCTGTATCACAATATCTTTACTTTTGATGGTTCCCACTTCCTCCAGGTACAGGGAGTAGCGATCGGGATTTGCTGTGCCCCATCCTACGCAAACCTGTACCTGGGGGAGTGAGAAAATATGCTTTTCAGTGATGAGACTTTATCGATATATACTGACCACTTCCTTGTTTGGTTCCGATATATCGATGAAGTTTTTACCATCTGGGATGGTCCCCTAGAACTTTTACACCAATGTCTTGATAACATGAATAGAAACTAATTTAATCTCACTTTCACAATGTCCTTCAGTCGCAGTGAGATTTCTTTTCTAGATGTTTTTGTCTCAAGGAGTGAGGATGGTACTCTCTGCAGTGGCCTTTATCATAAGGCCACTGCGGGAAATACTATATTGCATGCCTCGAGTTTCCATCCACAGAGCTTAATTAGATCAATACCGTACAGTCAGTACCTTAGGGTAAGAAGGAACTGTACCAATGATGAAACCTTTAAAGTTGAGGCAAACAATCTATGTGAGAGACTCCTCCTCAGGGGATACTCACGTACATCAAAAAGCTTTTAGACAGGCTACATCAGATACCCGCCACAAACTTATCTGTTCACAGAAACCTCTAAATCAAGATAATCCTCTTCGGATCATCACAAAATATTGTAATCAACATGCAGAATTAAGGAAAATTGTTTCCAAATTCTGGCATGCTCCAATCTGGGGAGACTTCATCCTGAAAGTCCTCTCTCTACCTTCAAAAAAGCTACTTCAGTCACATCTAGACTAGTAAGGAGTGAATTTAAGGGGGATAGTGACATTGTTCCCATGTTTGTGACATTGAAGACTGCAAGTACAAGGGTACCTTCATGTGTGGTTCCTGTGGGTACTGCAAGTTTATGTATACCAACAGAAACCCCACTTTCCCCGATGGCAGTACCTTCCTCTTCGGATCATCACAAAATATTGTAATCAACATGCAGAATTGAGGAAAATTGTTTCCAAATTCTGGCATGTTTTAACTATGGACTCCAATCTGGGGAGACTTCTTCCTGAAATTCCTCTCTTTACCTTCAAAAAAGCTACTTCAATCGCATCTAGACTAGTAAGGAGTGAATTTAAGGGGGATAGTGACATTGAAGACTGCAAGTACAAGGGTACCTTCATGTGTGGTTCCTGTGGGTACTGCAAGTTTATGTATACCAACAGAAACCCCACTTTACCCGATGGCAGTACCTTTAGGCTGAAGCATTTTGCAAATTGCAAAACCCTGGAAGTGATATACATGCTCCGATGTGATTGCGGGTGTTTCTATGTCGGAAAGACGAAACTCGAGTTCTGGCATAGGGCATACCGACACATTCAGAGCATGCAAACCTGTGATCCCGACCTGCCTTTGGGGAGACACACTACTTTGGTACATCATGATGTCTTTCCTAAGAATTTACCATCTGTTCCATCTGGCTGGTTCCTTTTTGGTCCTTTAATTTTCCTGTTTATTTTGCCATTGTTCTTGCTCATTTATTGTGGGGATTGTGGCATGCGGTCTCCTGGTCCCCCCTCCCTCTTTGGCACAATACACCACTTATGGAGCCTTTCCAGGCCAATTGATATTTTTTGCCATTTTTTACTGAGGTTCTGACATTATGTTTTTTCTGTAGGTTTTGTCACATTTACACCCAGTTACATGTGTACCCGGCATGGCAAGAGGCACCTCTCTTTTGAGTGTCTCCTGGGATTGAGGTTCCGCCACTCCATTGTGGATACCCCTCCCCAGTGGCATCCATGGCGTCACGTCATGTGATGCCTTCACCGCGCTGGTGGGATGTCGCTGCGTCGTGCCCCTCCATGTCGCCTCTGCCTGACGTCGGTGCGCGTGTGCTGTGTGACCGGCTCATTTTCCGTGCTGTCTTTGGCTGAGCAGCTGGGTGTGGGGAGATATATATATATATATATATATATATATATATATACATGGCATTTGGTCAGTACAGTCTAGGCAGGGCCAGGGCTTGGACGTGTCTTTGGTTGAGTCTCTATTTGGGTAAGCTACTTTTCTTTTGACATTTGGAGGATTGCTCTGTGTGATATACCATTTTGTATATACTGAAGCCATATACCCGATATACATTGGGTGCTCTTTCATATATTTTTACAGCACCTTCAAACAACCGGCGACTTTGCCCAACTTAAATCTTTCCAGGCCTCCCAACCATCCCCCCCTGCCTCCTATTGATTTACAAGCGTCACCATCCATTCATTTAGGTAGGTCTGTTCATATTTTGGACCCCTGTATTGGTGGTAGGGATCTTTTATTTCTCTCCCTACACACATACATACATACATATATTTTTTCTTTTTCAGATATTCTGTTATTTTGATTGTAATTTGTCAATTTATTTTCTTGGTTTTTTTTTTCCCCCGTCTTTTTTTCCAGATCATCACCTTTTTGGGCCCCAGTACACATCTCAGCCCTCTGATAATCTGAACCCTCGGAATTCAGCCGAATTTGTTTTGGTGCTCATTGGATTGGTGGACGGGATCGGTGGGGGACTGCATGCCTCAACTTCCATTATTTTTTATTTTAATTGACTCTTTTTGGATGCATACATGTAACCCTTTGGCTATTACGATGTAAGTAATACGATGTCTGTTATATTCAATAATTGTGTAGTACCACATGTTAGGACTTGTTTTTGGATTATTATATATTTGAATCTTATAGACATCATACTTCCTGTGAAAACTCCTGATGAAGGAGACTACAGTTCATCTCTGAAACGTCATTGGGTTTAGGAACATGTATCACGCCGTTTGGCCTTATGTTTGTACTATACAATGCATCCTCTTTTTTAATCTGTGATTTCCATGTATTGAATAAACTTTATACTTTTTTACATTTATATACATCGTTTTGGTAGTGCCTTTAAAGTCCCACCCCTAGGGGATTCCCCCATTCCTTGTTTCCTAAGATTAAGTTTTTAATCTTGGATCGGGTACATCCCAATCGGAGAGGCTTCAACTCAGGGGGGTATAGAAAATAGGAACATTTCTCCATACTTTTTTTACAAAGAAGTGAGACTGATCTTTGTTTCCCCACCCTTGGGTTTTTGACATTATATGCCTGTGTTGTAATGCAGTGTAGTCTCATTTTTCAACTTTTTTGATCTTTAGTTTTTTTTTTCCACCCTCTTTAGATTCTATTATATAAGGAGGTAGTGTGGTAAATATACCAATTCATGCACTGATATTGTTCCCATGTTTGTCTGTTATTGCCATGTAATGTTCCCGTGTCTGTACCTTCGCATGTGGCTCCTGCACGCATCGTTTAGGAGACTATAGTATAATCCTAATTTCCACTGTTTAATTTCAATAGGCGCAGTTGGGGGGCGGGCAATGGGTAGTATCCATTGTTGTCAATCCCCTGTAGCCTGCACACTGTACATGTGTGTATTTCTAGTGGATTGTGATCTCTGATTTTTTTGGCATTTGTTTTGTCATTTTTTACTACCATTGGAAATCTTGATGGAGCATTGATTCATATGTGTGTGCCCGGCATGGCCAGGATGTCCTCTACGAGGACACATAGTGAGGAGTCGTTTTTTCATCATTGTATATCCTCTCCTCTAGCCCTGGGCCAGTCATTTTTTGACTGCCCCCTGGGTGTGTGCACCGTGTTGGTGGGACTGGACCGCGGTGCGCTTCTCCATGGCGTGGCCAGATGACGTCTATCCGCCCGTGCGCTCCAGCTTGGTTGTCGCTCATGCGCGGGAGGTCGCCGGCATTGGCGCGTTGTGGAGGCTGGGCGCGGCTGAAGCTCAGGGGGCCCGCTGCATACTTCCGCCATAGGCACATTCTATTCAGCTGATTTCAACTTGAAATCAGCAAGGGCCTAATGAGTGGGGCTATAAATAGCCCTGCTTATTCATTATCAGACATGGCATTGGTGTGGACGGTCTGGAGACATCTATGCTGAGAGTTGTGTACTAGTAAGTGGGACTTTATCAAAAACTTTGTTGACTTTACATCCTTTTTGTCCTTTTGATTTTGGATGTTCATTAACACCATTGGTCTTGTTGCCATTGTCTCCCCTTACTTTTCCCTTTGCATATACTCTCCTATGACCCCTTCACCTGGTCATATGGACACTCTAGCTGTCTTGGGACGGTCTACACTACCCTCTACGCCTTATATACTGACCAGTCTACCTTCCGGTACATGTTGGTATTTTTGTGCTTAGGTAGGTCTTCCTATAAAGCCATTGTCACATCTATGGATTTAATCTTTGAAGTCAGCCCTCTCATTTATGTGCCTTTGCTTTTAGGTTTTTTTGTGTTTGGACCCCAGCACGCACACAAGCGCAGTGCATGGGCTCAGGACACAGTGTCTTTTGATGCTATTTGGGATGTTCAGTCCCCACTCGGTGTATTCCTAAATTATTTTTGGAGATTTCAAGTTGACCATTGGAGTGATGTGTGTGGGGAGCCAGATGTGAAGTTGCACATTTCCTATTTTTAACCATGTGGATGCTCATGTGTATTGTCAATGAATAATATGTAAGTGAACCACATTTTTGGAAATATCTAGGGCACAATTTGTCTGTAGTTGTATTGATTACAAATTATTTTGTATTCTGCAACTCCCTAGATAATAATTTCTCCATAAAGAACCCTGATGAAGGAAAGGATTTTTCCAAAGCGCGTCTGGTTCAGAGAGATACTGTATGTTTAATTGTCATTGATGGGTTTTTATTCTGTATCCACATCTATATGTAGCTATGTAGTATTATTATATATATTTCTATTTGATATGTGTTTCTTTTGTAATAAAATTTCTACATTTATATAAATCTTTTTCTCATTGTGGTAGTGCCTTAAAAGTCCCAATTTAGGGGCATGCCCCTTTCTTCTTATAGGTGTCTGGCATGTGGCACACCCAGTTATAGTTTTCTTTGTCAGATCCTCTTATCTTCCACCTCTATACTACACATCATACTACCCCCCCCAATACGTACCTTCCACCTCCATACTACACATCATACTACTACTTCATACTACCCCCCGATACATACCTTCCACCTCCATACTACACATCATGCTACCCCTCCCCCCAATACATACCTCCATAGTACATCATACTACTACTTCATACTATCCCCAATACATACCTTCCAACTCCACAATGCATCATACTACTAACCCCCCCCCCCCCCCCCAAATACATACCCCTCCACCTCTATAATGCATCATACTACCTACTACCCCCCCAATACATACCCCCCCACCTCCATAATGCATCATACTACCTACTACCCCCCGCCCAATACATACCTTCCACCTCTATACTATATCATACCAACCCCCCCCCCCCCCCAATACATACCTTCCACCTCCACAATACATCATACTACTACTCTCCCCAAATACATACCTCCCACCTCCATGCTACATCATACTTCTACCCCCCTCCCTAATACATACCTTCCACTTCCATAGCTTTCATACTACCCCCCCAATAAATAGCTTCCACCTCCATCACTTCATTTCTACTACATTATTCATTTCTAACCCACTCCCCTAAATACATACCTTCCACCTCCATACTACACATCATATTACTACCACCCCCCTCATACATACCTTCCACATCCATACTACACAGCACACTACTACTTCATACTACCCCCCAATACATACCTTCCACCTCCATACTACACATCATACTACCCCCCTCCCCCAATATATATCTTTCACCTCCATACTATATCATACTACTACCCCCCCCCCCCCAATACATACCTTTCACCTCCATACTACACATCATGCTACCCCCCCCAATACATACCTTTCACCTCCATAGTACATCATACTACTACTTCATACTATCCCCCAATACATACCTTCCACAATACATCATACTACTACCCTCCCCAAATACATACCTCCCACCTCCATGCTACATCATACTACTACCCCCTTCCCTAATACATACCTTCCACCTCCATACCTTTCATACTACCCTCCCCCCGATACATACCTTCCTCCTCAATACTACACATCATACTACTACCACCCCTTCATACATACCTTCCACCTCCATGCTACACAGCATACTACTACTTCATACTACCCCCAATACATAACTTCCACCTCCATACTACACATCATACTACTACTTCCTTCTACCCCCAATACATACCTTCCACCTCCATACTACACATCATACTACCCCCCCAATACATACCTTCCACCTCCATACTACACATCATACTACTACTTCATACTACCCCCCGATACATACCTTCCACCTCCATACTACACATCATACTACCCCCCCAATACATACCGTCCACCTCCATACTACACATCATACTACTACTTCATACTACCCCCCGATACATACCTTCCACCTCCATACTATACATCATACTACCCCCCTCCCCCAATACATACCTTCCACCTCCATACTATATCATACTACTACCCCCTCCCAATACATACCTTTCACCTCCATACTACACATCATGCTACCCCCTCAATACATACCTTTCACCTCCATAGTACATCATACTAGTACTTCATACTATCACCCAATACACACCTTCCACCTCCATACTACACATCATGTTACCTACCCCCCCCCCCCAATACATACCTCCCATCTCCATACCATATACCATATCATACTACCCCCCCCCCCCCCCCTCAATGCATACCTTCCACCTCCATGCTACATCATAGTAATATCCCCCCAATACATACCTTCCACCTCAATACTACATCATACTACTACCCTCCCCCCAATTCATACCTTCCACCACCATACTACACATCATACTACTATCCCCCAATACATACCTTCCACCTCCATACTACACATCATACTACTATCCCCCCCCCCCCCAATGCATACCTTCCAGCTCCATACTACAACTCAGCAAGTGTAGTTCTTAGTAAATTAGGCAAACCTTCTCTTTGCAAAGAATACCCATATGCAATAAAATTTTTTAAAAAAGCTTTATTGCTTGAACACAATTGGATGATAAAAGTCAGCAGAGCTCCCCCTCATTTACTAAGCTCTGGAGCAACTGTGGAGTAAATCAACTCTATACTTTCCACCTCCACAATACATCATACTACTACCCCCCACCCCAATACATACCTTCCACTTCCATACTACAACTCCCCCTCAATACATAACTTCCACCTCCGCAATACATCATACTATTAACCCCCCCCCCACATACCTTCCACCTCCATGCTACATCATACCACCACCCCCCCCAATATATACCTTCCACCTCCACAATACATCATACATTTACCCCCCAATACATACCTCCTACCTCCATGCTGCATCATACTACAACCCCCCCTACCCAATACATACCATTCACCTCCACAATACTTCATACTATCACCCACCCCCCCCACCCCCATACATACCTCCCACCTCCATACTGCATCATACTACAAACTTCCACCAATACATACCTCCCACCTTCATACTACATTATACTTTAACCCCCCCCCCCCCAATACATTCCTTCCACCTCCATAATACATCATACTACTACCCTCCCCAAATACATACCTCCCACCTCCATGCTACCTCATACTACTAGCCCCCCTCCCTGATACATACCTTCCACCTCCATACCTTTCATACTACCCCCCTGCCAATACATACCTTCCACCTCCACACTACACCACTTCACTACTACTACATTATTCATTACTAACCCACCCCCCTAAATACATACCTTCCACCTCAATACTGCATCATACTGTAAACCCCCCCCCCCCAATACATACCTTCCACCTCCACAATACATAATACTACTACCCCTCCACAATACATACCTCCCACCTCCATACTACATCATATTACAACGCCCCCCCAATACATACCTTCCACCTCCACTATAGATCATACTACTACCCCCCCAAATACATACCTCCCACCTCAATGCTACATCATACTACTCCCCCCCCCCCCATACATACCTTCCACCTCCATACTACATTATACTACTACCTGCCCAATACATACCTTCCACCTCCACAATGCATCATACTACTACGCCACCCCCCCATACATACCTCTCACCCCATAACCCCATACTACATCATACTACTACCCCGCCCCCCAAAAACAGACCTTCAACCTCCATACTGCATCATACTAATACTCCCCCCCCCTCCAAATACATAACTTCCACCTCCACACTACATCACTTAGATACTACTACATTATTCATTACTACCCACCCCCCCAAATACATACCTTCCACTTCAATACTACATCATACTACAATCTCCCCCCCATCCCATACATACCTCCCACCACCATACTACACATCATACTACTATCCCCCAATACATACCTTCCACCTCCATACTACACATCATACTACTACCCCCCCCCCCCCCCCCAATGCATACCTTCCAGCTCCATACTACAACTCAGCAAGTGTAGTTCTTAGTAAATTAGGCAAACCTTCTCTTTGCAAAGAATACCCATATGCAATAAAAATTAAAAAAAAAGCTTTATTGCTTGAACACAATTGGATGATAAAAGTCAGCAGAGCTCCCCCTCATTTACTAAGCTCTGGAGCAACTGTGGAGTAAATCAACTCTATACTTTCCACCTCCACAATACATCATACTACTACCCCCCGCCCCAATACATACCTTCCACTTCCATACTACAACTCCCCCTCAATACATAACTTCCACCTCCGCAATACATCATACTATTAACCCCCCCCCCCCCTACATACCTTCCACCTCCATGCTACATCATACCACCCCCCCCCCCAATATATACCTTCCACCTCCACAATACATCATACATTTACCCCCCAATACATACCTCCTACCTCCATGCTGCATCATACTACAACCCCCCCTACCCAATACATACCATTCACCTCCACAATACTTCATACTATCACCCACCCCCCCACCCCATACATACCTCCCACCTCCATACTGCATCATACTACAAACTTCCACCAATACATACCTCCCACCTTCATACTACATTATACTACAACCCCCCCCCCCCCCTCAATACATTCCTTCCACCTCCATAATACATCATACTACTACCCTCCCCAAATACATACCTCCCACCTCCATGCTACCTCATACTACTAGCCCCCCTCCCTGATACATACCTTCCACCTCCATACCTTTCATACTACCCCCCTCCCAATACATACCTTCCACCTCCACACTACACCACTTCACTACTACTACATTATTCATTACTAACCCACCCCCCTAAATACATACCTTCCACCTCAATACTGCATCATACCACAACCCCCCCCCAATACATACCTTCCACCTCCACAATACATAATACCACTGCCCCTCCACAATACATACCTCCCACCTCCTTACTACATCATATTACAACGCCCCCCCAATACATACCTTCCACCTCTACTATAGATCATACTACTACCCCCCCAAATACATACCTCCCACCTCAATGCTACATCATACTACCCCCCCCCCCCAATACATACCTTCCACCTCCATACTACATTATACTACTACCTGCCCAATACATACCTTCCACCTCCACAATGCATCATACTACTACGCCACCCCCCCATACATACCTCTCATCCCATAACCCCATACTACATCATACTACTACCCCGCCCCCCAAAAACAGACCTTCAACCTCCATACTGCATCATACTAATACTCCCCCCCCCCTCCAAATACATAACTTCCACCTCCACACTACATCACTTAGATACTACTACATTATTCATTACTACCCACTCCCCCAAATACATACCTTCCACTTCAATACTACATCATACTACAATCTCCCCCCCATCCCATACATACCTCCCACCTCCATACTACATCATACTACTACCCCGCCCCACCAATACATACCTTCCACCTCCATTGTACAACATACTACAACCCCCCTTACCAAATACATACCATCCACCTCCACAATACTTCGTACTATCACCCACCCCACCCCCCACCCCATACATACCTCCCACCTCCACACTGCATCATACTACAACCTTCCCCCCAATACATACCTCCCACCTCCATACTACATTATACTACAACCCCCCCCCCCCCCAATACATTCCTTCCACCTCCATAATACACCATACTACTAACCTCCCCAAATACATACCTCCCACCTCCATGCTACATCATACTTCTACCCACCCCCCTAATACATACCTTCTACCTCCATACCTTTTATACTACCCCCCTCCCAATACATACCTTCCACCTCCACACCACTTCATTACTACTACATTATTCATTACTAACCCACCCCCCTAAATACATACCTTCCACCTCAATACTACATCATACTGCAATCTCCCCCCCCCCCCCCCCCAATACATACCTTCCACCTCCACAATACATAATACTACTACCCCCCCACAATACATACCTCCCACCTCCATACTAAATCATATTACAACCCCCCCAATACATACCTTCCACCTCCACTATAGATCATACTACTACCCCCCCCCCAATACATACCTCCCACCTCAATGCTACATCATACTACTACCCCCCCAATACATACCTTCCACCTCCATACTACATTATACTGCTACCCCCCCAATACATACCTTCCACCTCCACAATGCATCATACCACTATGCCACCCCCCCCCCCATACATACCTCTCACCCCATACTACATCATACTACTACCCCGCCCCCCAAATACAGACCTTCTACCTCCATACTGCATCATACTAATACTCCCCCCCTCCGAATACATAACTTCCACCTCCACACTACATCACTTAGATACTACTACATTATTCATTACTACCCATCCCCCAAATACATACCTTCCACCTCAATACTACATCATACTAGAATCTCCCCCCCACCCCATACATACCTCTCACCTCCATACTACATCATATTACAACGCCCCCCCCCCCATACATACCTTCCACCTCCACTATAGATCATACTACTACCCCCCCCCCCAATACACACCTCCCACCTCAATGCTACATCATACTACTACCCCCCCCCAATACACACCTTCCACCTCCATACTACATTATACTGCTACCCCCCCAATACATACCTTCCACCTTCACAATGCATCATACTACTACGCCACACCCCCATACATACCTCTCACCCCATACTACATCATACTACTACCCCGCCCCCCAAATACAGACCTTCAACCTCCATACTGCATCATACTAATACTCCCCCCCCTCCGAATACATAACTTCCACCTCCACACTACATCACTTAGATACTACTACATTATTCATTACTACCCACCCCCCCAAATACATACCTTCCACCTCAATACTACATCATACTACAATCTCCCCACCATCCCATACATACCTCCCACCTCCATACTACATCATACTACTACCCCGCCCCACCAATACATACCTACATACCTTCCACCTCCATTCTACATCATACTAATACCCCCCCCCCTTTGAATACATACCTTCCACCTCCACATTACATCACTTCATTACAACTACATTATTCATTACTAACCCATCCCCTTAAATACATACCTTCCACCTCAATACTACATCATAATACTATCCCCCCCCACCCCCCCAATACATACCTTCCACCTCCACAATACATAATACTACTACCCCCCAATACATACCTTCTACCTCCATGCTACATCATACTATTACCCCGCCCCCCAATACATACCTCCCACCTATATACTACATTATACTACAACCCCCCCCCCAATACACACCTTCCACCTCCACAATACATAATACTACATAATACTACTACCCACCCACTACTACCCACCAATACATACCTTCCACCTCCATCATATTACAACGCCCCCCCCCCCCCCCCGCCCCAATACATACCTTCCACCTCCACAATACATCATACTACTACCCCCCCCCCCTAAATATATACCTCCCACCTCAATGCTACATCAAACTACTACCCCCCCCCCCCCCAATACATACCTTCCACCTCCATACTACATCATACTACTACTACCCCCCCAATGCATACCTTTCACCACAAAACTATATCATACTACTACCCCCCCCTCCGAATACATACCTTCCACCTCCAACTTACATCGCTTAATTACTACTACATTATTCATTACTACCCACCCCCCCAAATAAATACCTTTCACCACCACCACACTACATCATTCATTACTAACACATAAATGATTACTGCTCCCCCCGCCCCCATATACCTTCTATCATACTTCATTACTCTATTATTACTACCCCCATACAGCCCTTCCTTCATACTTCATTATTACTACCCCATACATACCTTGAACCATGCTTCAACATTCCATTATTAATACCTCATGCATACCCTGTACAATACATTACTCCTTCATTACTCCATTTTTGTGCCTCCATACATACCCTGTGGAATCCATCAATACTTCATAATTATAATAATATCAGAACCCCATACATGCCCTATAAAGTCCATAATTACTTAACTATTGCTCCATTATTAATACCCCATATGTACCTTGGACAATACTTCACTATGGTATTATTACATTTTACTGCCCCTTACACACCTTTTACAAACCAAAAATCATATAATACGAATACTACCCCATACCTACATTGTACAATACATCACCATCTCATTATTCCAATGTTAGCACCTCATACATACTGTGTACAATCCAAAATTACTTCATTACTCAAAGCTTCATAATAACCCATGCAATACAGCATTACTTAATTAGTACTGCCACATAGCTAACTCCAAACAATAAAAATGTGCTACATTTTTACCATTTCGGTATCCACAGTGCCACCCTGCACTCTGTAGAAAGTATCCATCTTTATTATCATAATTCACCACTTAAATACGTTTGGAGGATAGTAGCTGCGGATACACCTGGAGCAGCGGCATATTGCTCACAACATAATTATCTTGTTACTCCATTATTACGATCCCATACATATCCTCTAGAATATATTATTACTTTGTTACTTCAATATTAGTGCTCCATGCACACCCAATACAATGTTTCTCCTATATTACTACCCATACACACACTGTACAAAACATAATTATTCCATTTTACCATTTTTTATTATCCAATACAATCCATCAATACTTCATTATCACTACTTAATACATACCCTCATTCATTTTCTGATCCATTATTACTATTCCCTGCATAACCTTTAAAAAACGCCATCACTGATATTAGATCTCATACTGGATATTTCTAAGCCACTAATACCCTGTACAATGCATCATTACTTACCGGTAATTACTCCATTATCAGTACCTCATACATAACCTGCACAATACACCATTCCATTATTACTGTCCCATATGTACCCTGGGCAATGAATCATTACTTCCTTATTACTACCCCATAGATACCCTGCATATTAATTATTATTTTTTCATACTACTGCATGCAAACCCTGTACACTTACTAATTTCTTCATCGCTCTTTTATTACTACCCCATACATACCTTGAACAATTAATCATTACTTCATTGCTCCATTATTATTACTCTATAAAGTATATACCCTGTAAAATTCATCATTAGTCTCAATATTGCTATCCCCACATGTACCCTGTACCCTTTACTATTTCTTTGTTTCTACACCATCCATTAACCTGTCACTACCATACATACCTTGTACAAGCCATCCTAACTTTATTGCTCTATCATTAGCAACCCAAAAAACCCTGCACAAAACTATTATTACTTCATTATTCCAATATTACTACCCAATACACATCCTGTACAATATACCATTACTTCATTATTGCTACCCCTTACATTGCTTGTACAAACAATTCATTCATTTGTTACTCGGTTTTTACTCCCCATACATGTCTTTCACACTAAATGTTTACTTCATGACTCCATTTTTACTACCCCATACATACCTTGCACAATAATCCATGACTTATTTATTACTACAGGCTCCATTTCTACTTCATCCTTACTACAGGTTTCCAGCAGAAGTAGAGAGTCAGTCATAGTATAAACTTCAGTCTTTCCTCAGAAAAAAGGATCAAATAATAAACTATGTGTTTTTTTTTCCTGCCCTTACTTTTCATGATTCTATATTTTATGTCTGTGATGTGAACTCAGCAAAATGTCTTAAATTTTCCCCAAAATTCCGGCATTGCAGAAACTCTCAATTTGCCTATCCCCACTCATTACACATATACTACATACTAACTATATAGTATATATATTTTCACAATCTGTCGGAAGCGGCAACCACAACCTTCTTACAAGTCTATAGTGTGACAACACACTTGAAGGATTGCCCAAGTTATACTACTACTGCTGCCATAGTAAATATAGTATTAATGTATACTGTATGTACTACTACTGCTACAAAAGTCCAGACCAGTAGTTGCAGCTTCTATTCATTCTTCAGTCTACGAAGGATGCTGGCTCAAGAATGTTTCTGTTACATTGTATCCTCTGTGGACTGAATAAAGAACAGAAGCTGGATCTACTTGAAAAAGTATTCATACCCCTTTAAATTTTCCACATTTTGTCATGTTACAACCAAAATCATAAATGTATTTTATTGTGATTTTATATGATAGACCAACACAAAAGTGGCACATAATTGTGAAGTGGAAGGGAAATGATAAATGGTTTTCACATTTTTTTACAAATAAATATCTGAAAAGTGTGGCGTGCATTTGTATTCAGTCAATACTTTGTAGAACCCCCTTTCGCGGCAATTACAGCTGCAAGTCTTTTTGGGGATGTCTCTACCAGCTTTGCACATCTAGAGTGACATTTTTGCTCATTCTTCTTTGCAAAATAGCTCAAGCTCTGTCAGATTGGGTGGAGAGCGTCTCTGAACAGCAATTTTCAAGTCTTGCCACAGATTCTCAATTGTATTTAGGTCTGGACTTTGACTGGGCCATTCTTACACATGAATATTCTTTGATTTAAACCATTCCATTGTAGCTCTGGTTGTATGTTTAGGGTTGTTGTCCAGCTGGAAGGTGAACCTCCACCCTGGTCTCGAGTCTTTTGCAGACTCCAACGAGTTTTCTTCTAAGATTGCCCTGTATTTGGTGCCATCCATGTTCCCATCAACTCTGACCAGCTTCCCTGTCCCTGATGAAGAAAAGCATTCCCACAACATGATACTGCCACCACCATGTTTCACGGTGTGGATGGTGTGTTCAGGGTGATGTGCAGTGTTAGTTTTTTGCCACACATAGCATTTTGCTTTTAGGCCAAAAATCTTTGGTCTAATCTGACCAGAGCGCCTTCTTCTACATGTTTGCTGTGTCCCCACACAGCTTCTCGCAAACTGCAAACGGGACTTTTTTTTATATACAGTATATTGTGCAGGATACCAGGGATGGGTCCTGGACAAGTGATTCATTTCATTAATATTTGGGTTATGGTCCCTTTAATGGAGAGTTTAAGGCACATTTGGAGACCTCACGGGTTCTCCGCCATGCAGGGTGAGGAATTCCTGTTGGAAAGGGGTAAACTGACTTGCAGTTCATCTAGGATTGCTAAGTCTTTATTTGGGACATGGAATTTGGAGGCTCAGAAGGATTTTTTGGTGAGAAAGAGCTTCCAAACCCTGATTACAGGGACTTTGGTCCTGAAGGGATTAACCCATCTATAAGAAAGGCTTCAAAGGCAGCAGGAAGGAGTCAGCACCTGTCAGGGAGGTGGAGCATGAGGCAGATCAGAGCGGTGGGAAAGTGTGGTCTGTTTGCCGAGCTTCCCAGAAAAAGATGGGAACCCTAAAACTCTGGTGTGGGATTGGCGTACTGGCAGTTAGCTAACATTTATTCTTATCATACCAGAATTATAGACACATTTTCGTTTGTTTTGCTTAAAAAAGCTATTTATGTTTGATTGTTTTTGAGTACACAATAAAGACCGATTACCTCAATGACTACCTCTATGATTAAGCCCAGGGGGCAAGGTGAAATGTGTCAGGGGGCATGGCCTAGGAGGAGTCAGGCTGAAAATGCTTCCACTTACTCTTTTCACACACCAGGGCTGTTTTCCCAGAGTGCAGTGTTCTTTTTCCTGTCTTCCTATGTGTGTGCATCGAACCAGTGTGAGTCACTGGAGCATTGGGGGGTGAGCACTTGGAGCAGCGCCCAAAGTTTGTCTGGTTTATGAGACAACTGATGGCCATGAAAAAATATTATTTTGATGTTCCAGAATTTGTGGTATATTTTTATATGCATGCATATTTAGATAGAATTTTTAATCGTTTTGACTTTGTTTTATGTTCTTGTAGCCCTGATGAAGGAGGAGTTGCCCCCAAAACATGTTGGCTGTTTTTAATGACTTATTTGCCAACAATTAAAGCAGAGTTCCACCGAAAAGTGGATGCTTCGCTTATCTGACTCCTCCCCCCTCCGGTGCCACATTTGGCACATTTTTTTGGGGGGGTACTTGTTTTTGACAGGTACCTGTCCCCACTTCCAAAAGATCTCGCTGAGGTGAGATCACTCGGAAGTTTTGCCCCTCTGCTCCTTCCCCCGCCGCCGGGCCATTCAGAAAGCGCAGTGCGCTTTGCGCAATGTGCAGTAGGGATCTGGCTGTGAAGCCTGCTGGTTTCCCTAACAGACAATGGCGGCGTCAGCACCCCAGAGTCAATCGAAACAGGTAAGTGTCCTAATATTAAAAATCAGCAGCTACAGTATGTGTAGCGGCTGACTTTTAATTTTTTCCTGGGGGGGGGGTGGAACTCCGCTTTAAGATCAGCTCATCCCCCACAGTTATTACCTTTTGTATCACTTGACCCCCCCCCTCTTAGATTGTAAGCTCTAATGAGCAGGGCCCCCTGATTCCTCTTGTAACAAATTGTATTATAACTGTAATGTCTGCCCTCATTTTGTAAAGCGCTGCGCAAACTGTTGGCTCTATATGAATCCTGTATAATAATATAATAAAATTAATAATAAATAACCTTGGACTCCTTTATCTGGTTTTGGCTCATTTTTGTGTTTTTTGTGTTTCTATAGTGATGGAAGATGGCAGATACTCAGGTGTCTATGCATATGCTCACATGCCACTCACCCTCGGGCTTGTGCAGACCACCATACCTGTTTGCCAGTCTAAACAACCTATAGAAAACTCTGGGGGTTTCCGCATGTGCAAGAGAGTGTGGCATTTTAGCGCATGCGCAGACACGCCATGAGCCAAGTGCCACAGACTGGAAGAGAACTGCTGGCTGTGCATGTGTGGTGGGGGGATCTTGTTTCAAGATGGCACAAGGTGAGAAGACTGCCCTATGGAGGACTTCCACTACCAAAAAACAACATTTTACTTAATTTGACTAGTGACTGTGTTTTTTTTTTCTGTTTTCATACAGGGGCAGATAGAAAGTTCTTGAAACTGAATTTTAGGCAGACAAGGTAAAGATTCTCTTTAAAGAAGAAATATGGGTTTGGGTTTTTTCCCCCATTATACTTACCTAGGTGGATGGAGCATCAGACTGATGCTGCATCTGTCCTCCGGCGTGCACTGAGAAGCGAGCCGTCGAACACCGCCGATGGCTCAGTTCTCTCAGCTTCCTGAACGGAGAGCTGCTGCCTGTCAATCAGCAGCTCTCCTGCTCTGCTCCTCCATGCTCATTGGAGCGCTGAGCTGTAGAGGGGCGGGGAGTGGCCATCTCAGCGGCTCGTTGAGAGGCTGAGACAGCCATCAGTCCAGGCACCTGGCAGATCCAGACTTCCAAAGTTGGGATGACGCAATGCCTGGACTGATCTGTGTGACGTCAGCAGAGAGCGGACTTCAGACCACTCTCTGCTAAAAACAGGTCACAGGAGTGCAAAATGAATTGCACTCCTGTGACCCTTAGGAGAAGCCCAGCCGAATGAGCTCAGGCTGGACTTCTCTTTTAAGCCTCTTGCACACAGACACCTAAAATCACCACATTTTTAGGCATTCTGGCTTTTTTTTACCAATATAAATGCAGCTCATTGTTTTTAATGATCCTGTACACACAGACAACCTTGCGCTGTGTATAATTCTGTAAAAACACAACCTAAAAAGCCGGAAGAATTTTTATTCATGTGTACGCGAATACGCACATTTATTATACAGTTCATCCTCACGTTTTTACACAGGAATTTTCTGCCAGGAACCTGATGTTCCTAAATCAGTACCGTGTACAGGTACACCTAATGCTGTGTACACACGAGCGGACTTTCCGCCAGAAAAGGTCCAACGGAACAAATCCGTCGGACATTCCGATCGTGTGTGGGCTTCATCGGACCTTTTATGTCGAAAAATCTAACGGACCTAGAAATAGGACATGTTTCAAATTTTTCCGACGGACTCGATTAATATTGAAAAAAACGTTTGTCTGTATGCTAGTCCGACGGACCGAAAACGACGCAAGGGCAGCTATTGGCTACTAGCTATTGAACTTCCTTTTCTAGTCTGGTTGTACTTCATCACATTAGAAACGATCAGACTTTGGTGGGATCGTGTGTAGGCAAGTCAGTTTCGTCGGAACTCCGTCGGAAGTCCTTCGGAGTTCAGTCCAACGAGTAGTCCGCTCGTGTGTACGCGGCATTAGATCTTCTACAAGTGATATTTGATATATTTGCATTACTTTCTCATACTTCCTCAACTTCTCCAAACAGCTGTAAAACGCAACCATTGCGCAGGAGAAATGCTTGTGACAGTTCGACAGTTGGAACAGATTCATATCACTTTACCAACATATACAGGAATCTGATGCAAGTTCAGCCATATGTCACATTACTGCAAAACAGGTTTCTAAAGACTATCAATGACACTGTGAATTTCAGGGATAGCTCCTTGCTGTTTATGTTTCCCGTTTGATAACATTAAAGCAGAACTACATTGTATCTGAGCACCACAAACCAAAAACGCTATTTAACCACTTCAGCCCCGGAAGGATTTACCCCCTTCCTGACCAGAGCACTTTTTCCAATTTGGCACTGCGTCGCTTTAACTGCTAATTGCGCGGTCATGCAATGCTGTACCCAAACGAAATTTGAGTCCTTTTCTTCCCACAAATAGAGCTTTCTTTTGATGGTATTTGATCACCTCTGCCATTTTTATTTTTTGCGCTATACACGGAAAAAGACCGAAAATTTTGAAAAAAAATGATATTTTCTACTTTTTGTTCTAAAAAAAATCCAATAAACTCAATTTTAGTCATACATTTAGGCCAAAATGTATTTGGCCACATGTCTTTGGTAAAAAAATGTCAATAAGTGTATATTTATTGGTTTGCGCAAAAGTTATAGCGCCTACAAACTAGGGTACATTTTCTGGAATTTACACAGCCTTTAATTTATGACTGCCTATGTCGTTTCTTGAGGTGCTAAAATGGCAGGGCAGTACAAAACCTCCACAAATGACCCCATTTTGGAAAGTAGACACCCCAAGGAAATTGCTGAGAGGCATGTTGAGCCCATTGAATATTCATTTTTTTTGTCCCAAGTGATTGAATAATGACAAAAAAAAAAAAAAATTACAAAAAGTTGTCACTAAATGATATATTGCTCACACAGGCCATGGGCATATGTGGAATTGCACCCCAAAATACATTTAGCTGCTTCTCCTGAGTATGGGGATACCACATGTGTGGGACTTTTTGGGAGCCTAGCTGCATACGGGGCCCCGAAAACCAATCACTGCCTTCAGGATTTCTAAGGGCGTACATTTTTTATTTTACTCCTCACTACCTATCACAGTTTTGAAGGCCATAAAATGCCCAGATGGCACAACCCCCCCCCCCCAAATGACCCCATTTTTGAAAGTAGACACCCCAAGCTATTTGCTGAGAGGCATGTTGAGTCCATGGAATATTTTATATTTTGACACAAGTTGCGGGAAAGTGACAAATTTTTTTTTTTTTTTTTGCACAAAGTTGTCACTAAATGATATATTGCTCACACAGGTCATGGGCATATGTGGAATTGCACCCCAAAATACATTCTGCTGCTTCTCTTGAGTACGGGGATACCACATGTGTGGGACTTTTTAGGAGCCTAGCCGCGTACGGGACCCCGAAAACCAATCACCGCCTTCAGGATTTCTAAGGGTGTACATTTTTGATTTCACTCTTCACTGCCTATCACAGTTTCGGAGGTCATGGAATGCCCAGGTGGCACAAACCCCCCCCCAAATGACCCCATTTTGGAAAGTAGACACCCCAAGCTATTTGCTGAGAGGCATGGTGAGTATTTTGCAGCTCTCATTTGTTTTTGAAAATGAAGAAAGACAAAAAAAAAAATTTTTTTTCTTTTTTTAATTTTCAAAACTTTGTGACAAAAAGTGAGGTCTGCAAAATACTCACTATACCGCTCAGCAAATAGCTTTGGGTGTCTACTTTCCAAAATGGGGTCATTTGGGGGGGTTTTGTGCCACCTGGGCATTCCATGGCCTCCGAGACTGTGATAGGCAGTGAAGAGTGAAATCAAAAATTTACGCCCTTAGAAAGCCTGAAGGCGGTGCTTGGTTTTCGGGGTCCCATACGCGGCTAGGCTCCCAAAAAGTCTCACACATGTGGTATCCCCGTACTCAGGAGAAGCAACAGAATGTATTTTGGGGTGTAATTTCACATATTCCCATGGCATGTTTGAGCAATATATCATTTAGTGACAACTTTGTGCAAAAAAAAAAAAAAAAAATTTGTCTCTTTCCCGCAACTTGTGTCACAATATAAAATATTCCATGGACTCGACATGCCTCTCAGCAAATAGCTTGGAGTGTCTACTTTCCAAAATGGGGTCATTTGGGGGGGGGGGGTTTGAACTGTCCTGGCATTTTATGCACAACATTTAGAAGCTTATGTCACACATCACCCACTCTTCTAACCACTTGAAGACAAAGCCCTTTCTGACACTTTTTGATTACATGAAAAAATTTTTTTTTTTGCAAGAAAATTACTTTGAACCCCCACACATTATATATTTTTTTAAAGCAAATGCCCTACAGATTAAAATGGTGGGTGTTTCATTTTTTTTTTTCACACAGTATTTGCGCAGCGATTTTTCAAACGCATTTTTTGGGGAAAAAACACACTTTTTTACATTTTAATGCACTAAAACACACTATATTGCCCAAATGTTTGATGAAATAAAAAAGATGATCTTAGGTCGAGTACATGGATACCAAACATGACATGCTTTACAATTGCGCACAAACGTGCAGTGGCAACAAAATAAATACATTTTTAAAAGCCTTTAAAAGCCTTTACAGGTTACCACTTTAGATTTACAGAGGAGGTCTACTGCTAAAATTACTGCCCTTGATCTGACCGTCGCGGTGATACCTCACATGCATGGTGCAATTGCTGTTTACATTTGACGCCAGACCGACGCTTGCGTTCGCCTTAGCACGAGAGCAGGGGGGACAGGGGTGCTTTTTTTTTTTTTTTTTTTTCTTTATTATTTTTTTGCTTTTTTATCTTATTTTAAAACTGTTCCTTTCATTTTTTTTTTTTTTTTTTAATCATTTTTATTGTTATCTCAGGGAATGTAAATATCCCCTATGATAGCAATAGGTAGTGACAGGTACTCTTTTTTGAAAAAATTGGGGTCTATTAGACCCTAGATTTCTCCTCTGCCCTCAAAGCATCTGACCACACCAAGATCGGTGTGATAAAATGCTTCCCCAATTTCCCAATGGCGCTATTTACATCCGGCGAAATCTAAGTCATAAAATGCTCGTAGCTTCCGGTTTCTTAGGCCATAGAGATGTTTGGAGCCACTCTGGTCTCTGATCAGCTCTATGGTCAGCTGGCTGAATCACCGGCTGCATTCTCAGGTTCCCTGTTGAGACAGGAGAGCCAGAGAAAAACACGGAAGACGGTGGGGGGGGGCATTCTCTCCCACTGCTTGTAAAAGCAGTCTAGAGGCTAATTAGCCACTAGGATTGCTTTTACATGAAAGCCGACCGCTGGCTGAAAAGAATGATACCAAGATGATACCTAAACCTGCAAGCATCATTCTGGTATAACCACTCAAAGTCGTGAATGGTGTACCTGAAGACAAAAAAATGGTTAACAATAAAGCACAGTAAACGGTAAAGTATAAAAAATTGCATACCTGAAAAGCAAACATGATAAAACATAATAACAATAAAACATTGCAGAATAGAATACAGTAAAAAAGAGCAGAACAATAGAGAGAATAGAGAGAGAGAGAATAGAGAGAGAACAATAAAACGACAACTATTATTTTTTATTTTATATTTTTGTTTGTGTTTTTTTTTTTTTTTACACTTTTTTTGTAACTGTAACTTTTATAACTGTAACCGGTTCCAGGTTCGGGTCTCTCAAAATGCGATGGCATCTTGGGAGACCCTGTGAAAGTGTGCCTAGTCTGTGCAATGCTGTACCCTACGCTAATACTCAACTAGTGAATGGTAGCGTTCAAAACATTCACCAATGCAAAGACCAGGTTTGTCAGGACAGGAGGGACAATAATAGCGGGTGTCACGCCTATATCCGCGCTTGCTGCAGACACAACATCTTTTTTGGGGGGGTTCGTTGGGCAGGGGTACTCGGAAGGACATAAAAATGCCTCTCATGCAGCCTACTGCATTTGGTTGGGGATGTGAATGGGGGAAGTACGGGCGCTGCAGAAGTGGTGGGTTCCCAATTAGGATTGGCGAATGCAGCAGGAAGGGCATTATGGGCACGACGGGCCTGTGTTTGTCTTTTTGGTGGCAGCGGGACACTATTTGTGCTTGCCACCTCACCAGCTTGAACTGCACTTATGGGACTCGCCACGTCACCAAGTGTTACTGCAGTGCTGGTTTGACTACGACCGGGGTGTACTAGGCCGCTGGCGCTTGCCAGTTCACCAAAACGCTACCAAAAAACTGTTAACGATCGCAGGGATCAGGCCTGACTCTGCGAACGCTGCAGTTATGCGTTTAGTGTTTTGTAAGTGACAGTGATCGATCGATACTGCACTTGGGTGGGCTGGGCTGGGCCGGGCGGAGGGGCAAAACGCAGGTGCTAGCAGGTATCTGGGCTGATCCCACTAACACTGCGTTTTTGGGAACCCTAAACTGCTGGGGATGCTAGTATAGATCTGATCGGATCAGATCAGATATTGATCAGTTCAGATACTATACCACTAAGGGAGGTGTACGGTGCGTGCGTGGGTGTTAGCGCTACTGGCACTAACCTGACGCTGCCTGGGGCTGGTGCTTGCCAGTTCACCAAAACGCTACCAAAAAAAACTGTTAGCGATCGCAGGGATCAGGCCTGACTCTGCGAACGCTGCAGTTATGCGTTTAGTGTTTTGTAAGTGACAGTGATCGATCGATACTGCACTTGGGTGGGCTGGGCTGGGCCGGGCGGAGGGGCAAAACGCAGGTGCTAGCAGGTATCTGGGCTGATCCCGCTAACACTGCGTTTTTGGGAACCCTAAACTGCTGGGGACGCTAGTATAGATCTGAACGGATCAGATATTGATCCGATCAGATACTATACCACTAAGGGAGGCGTATGCTGCGTGCGTGGGTGTTAGCGGTACTGGCGCTAATCTGACGCTGCCTGGGGCGACGCATATCACCGCCGGCCGATCAGGGGGTTAAACCTTTATTCGGTAATAAACGGCGGGTGCCCTGACACTATAAAAAATAAACGAACTAACCAGCATCACCCGTAACGGTTATACGGTGATCACTGGTGAAAGGGTTAACTAGGGGGCAATCAAGGGGTTAAAACATATATTAGATAGTATATGGGGGTCCCTGTCGCTATAAAACGCTGACGGCGAACCTAAATATTTACGTCCCTAACTAGTGTCACCAGCGACACTAATACAGCGATCAGAAAAATGATCGCTTAGCGACACTGGTGACAGGGGGTGATCAAGGGGTTAAAACTTTATTAGGGGGGGTTAGGGGGGTACCCTAGACCTACAGGGGGCTACCACTCACTGCCCTACCACTGTAACTGTCACAAACTGACACCAATACAGTAATCAGAAAAAAAAAAAAAAAACCTGCTTGGTGTCAGTTTGTGACAGGGGGGGGGTGATTGGGGGGGGGATCGGGGGGCGATCGGGGGGGGGGATCGGGGTGTTTTGTGTGCCTGGCATGTTCTACTGTGTGTGTAGTGTGTTGGTGCACTCACATTACAATCTTCTCTCCTCGGCCAGGAACGGAAAATACAGAGCCGAGGAGAGATGACATAATTTCCTCTGTCTCTGTGTACAATACAGAGGCAGGGAAATGATCCCATTGGCTGAGAGCGATCGCGAGGGGGGGGCCACGAATGGATGGCCTCCCCCTCACCACCGATCGCCGGGGGAGATTTGCCGACCGGGGGGGGGGGGTCCGATTGGACCCCCCACCCGCGGGCAGGCAAGGACGTACATGTAAGCCCTTTTGCCCGTGCCGCTCTGTCGACGTACATCGTCGTGCGGCGGTCGGCAACTGGTTAATTCATTTTTAAAGCGGAACTTCACTCTAAAGGGCAAGTTCCACATTAAGTCTCCCCCACCCTGGGCATTTTTTTGGGTGGGGGTGGGGTTTGTGGTACCTAGTTTTAGTAGGTACCCGCTCCCACTTCTGGTCAGATTGCCTAGGCAATTCCACTGGAAGTTCTTGTCCCCCTGCCCACAACACTTCACAGGTCCCATGAGACTGCATTACCTTTCACACAGCACTGCACAGCTCATGCATGTGCAGTGAGAAGCAGGCTGCGAAGCTGAAAGGAATCGGAGCGGGCATCGCACACTAAACATAACAGAGCCATGAAGACAGGTGAAGAACCAGCCTGGGTGAGGACAGAGCTGGATCCTTGGACAGGTAGGGGTCCTTATTTAAAAGTCAGCAGCTACAGTATTTGTCACTTTGAAAAACGCGACCCCTGCATTTCTGACATGCCATCTTGAGTAAGGGCAGATGATTCATATAGCATTTTCTTCATGGACTCCATCTACCCTTAGCTAAGGCATGCAGGCAGGAGGGTGTATGTAGGTGAGAAAGCCCCATCTCCCCTCCTGAAGATGCCTGGGATGGACATGAAACCAGGAAGTAACTGAAGAAATATATAAAAAAATGAAAACAAGTAAATATTATGTACTTTCCTTTATTCTTTTCTATTTACTAATGCTAGCAGCATAAGGATTAAAAATAGTCAATGTTGATGGAGAGAGTGAAGTTCAGCTTTAATAATGATCTCCTTCACTGGGGGGGGGAGGGGGACAGTTGGCAAGCAGCATGAGTTGTTCTTGTAGGTTTATAGAAATATTGGTTACTCCTGGCCGCCCACTCTCTAACTTTCCTTGTACCTCTCTCATTAGTAGCACCCACACAGAAAGGAATTGTCATCACCAAGTATTCACCCTCATGTCACCCTGTCCTCTGCAGTATCCTCAGCGCAGTATTAATAAGTGAGCCTACTTGCGCCCACTCTTATCAGAAGCACCTCTATAGTTTGTTTCCTTTCTGTTTTCCAATTATCGTGGTGAGCTAATCGCTGACCTTGCCGTCCTGCACCAACGTTAATCACACCCACCTCTTTGTCAACTTCTCCGTTGACCAAGTGACTGCTAGGGTTATACTGTGCAATGCTCCAGCCATGTGAGACGTCATCAGTGCCTGTGAATGTTTGAAGTAGAACTCCATGTTTTCATTACATTTCTCACCTTATCCCTGGCACTGTCCCCCCTCCCTTTCCTTAGACTTAAAGTAGAACTACAGGCGGTCCCCGGGTTACAAACAAGATAGGGTCTGTAGGTTTTTTCTTAAGTTGAATCTGTTTGTAAGTCGGAACAGGTACATTTTATTAGGTGTAGCTCCAGCCAAAAAAAAAAGATTTTTAAGCTTTTAGGATAGCATAGGGAAGGGTTAACACCCCTGTAACATTTGTTTTGCTGTCTGTGCCCTGTTCAGAAGATTTCACCTCACTTTCTGTCCCAATGACAATTGGATTTTTTCCCCATAATAGCTCTTAAGCCCCGTACACACGATCGGAAATGCCGCCAGCAAAACTCCAATGAGAGCTTTTGGTTGGAAAATGCGACCGTGTGTATGCTCCATCGGACTTTTGCTGGCGGAATTCCAGCCAGTAAAAGATTGAGGGCATGTTCTCTATTTTTTGGTCGGAAAAAGTTCCTATCCGAAAATGCGATCGTTTGTATGCAATTCCAACGCGCCAAAAATCATGCATGCTCAGAATCAAGTACGAGACGGAAGCGCTCGGTCTGATAAAACTAGCGTTCGTAAGGGAGCTAGCACATTCGTCATGCTGCAAATGATTGGATCTTTTAATGCAGCGCATTCTTTTGTTCTTTATAATGCTAGAAGAATGAAGTTGTTTTGCTGCTGATATTCACACAGAGTTCTGACAAACGTATTTCTTTATTATTTCTCGTGATCTCCTGAACAATCATTTTTGTTTTTAAAGACAGATCTCTATAATAATGTTTAGAATTATTTTTTATAGTCATTTTTTTAAATTTTTATCAAGATCTCCTGTTTTTTGGATTATTTTTAAATTATTTTCTAGTCATATCCATAATTTTTTTTTGTGTGTGTCAAGTTTCCACAATAACATTTTTATCTTGTATTTTTATAAAGCTCAAGGAGGTTGGTTGTTGTCCCTTGTTAATTAGACATTGTATTTTGAAAATGTACTTGCCTACAAACAAACAAACTAATTTGTTCCTATTTGAAGAAAAACACATAGGCAAGTATTTTCATAAAAAAAAAAAAAAAAACCCATTTATTCTGGCTCATAATAACAAAATAAAGAGGAAGGCAACGCTGGAGAAACTGCTTGCATTTGCAAAGCCTTTGCCCCCCAGGGCAAACATCAGCTCTTTGTAAATTAAAATTGTTAGCCTGAGAAGTCCATATAATAGGGAACACAATCTGGTCCAGGACCCCCGAGATCATGAACAGCAGCAAATGACATATTTGTCCCCAGGCTGTGGTACTACCACAGCCTGCGTCTTCTGTCAGACCAGACTGGACCCAGGCCATCACTTTCTTGTCTTCCTTGCAGCCTTCCCTCCCCACTTCCCTGCAGCCTTCCCTGCAGCCTTCCTTGGAGGCTGTGGCTCTGGAGGTGGACTTGTGGCAGGAGGAGGAGGAGGAGGAGGAGGGGGATGGGCGAGCGCACCTAAATGCATGTTATCACTCATTTTGTCCCTCAACCCCTTATGAATGGCCTCAAAAATAATTTTCTCACAGATGACGTGTTGGTCCTCCTCCATTTTCTGCAATTTGGCAGCTACATAGCAGCCACAGGCCTCTTCAGTGTCGGGGGGGCTTTTCTGGGGCTGCATTAGCCTCCTTAATGAGGCCCAGTGCTGCCTCCACCACGTTACTCCCCTTCCTGGCCCTTTTTGTTGTAAGGTGGAGGGGAGTCACCTGGGATTGGGTGAAGCTCCTACTGGGCCTGGCCACCTCCTGGCTGACACTTACCCCCGCCTCCTCCTGTGTGCCACATTCCAGAGCCTCGTCCTGGCTGAGGTCTTCCTGTGCATGAAAAAGGGACATAGTTTTAGTTTTTGGTTCAACAATCAGACACAATTTTCAGATCATGACTGTTGCAAATTGAATGTTAATAAATAGAAAAGCTTATCATTCTGAGCCCGGCATTTTTCATTCTTGTCACAATCATTTTTGGCCCCTACTGTCTATTGATATGTAAAACACTTTTTGTTAAATCATTCATTTGTTATCAAGAATAACATCTAGTTAACAACAATAAATTTCGGACAATAAATATGTTAAAATATACTGTACCTGGCTCCAGTTGGGCTCCTCAACTTCTTCCAGGATGGAAGGCCCAGGTTGGTCCTCGGAAGCCTCAGCTTGGGTTGAGGGAAGGGTTGAGGGAAGGCTGGATGGAAGTGTAGAAAGTGATTCCCTGACTTCCATCTGGTCTTCCAGAAACCGCATCCTGTTGTAGTACCACAGACTAGGTACATAAACATCTTCTGCTGCTGCTCCTGATCTCATGGAAGCCTGGACCTTATTAAGCTCCTTCCTATACGTGCTTCTCAAGCTACCAATTTTCCTCTCCACAAATTCGATGTCTGCATTGGAGACCTGCCTCTTCAAAATTGCAGCAGTTTCTCCAGCGATACCTTCCCACAAATTACACATATCCCTGTATTTGTCAATGAAATGGCCCATGAAATCAGGGTCTTTGAATTGTTTCATATTTGCTGCAAGACAAAATACAAGACAAAAACACTGATATCAGGCTAAACTCTCCAAATCATATCCCAATATAGGCCTCAATCTCGAATCAGTATAAACCACTGATGTCCCAAGTTAAAATGTTACCTTAGTTAGAAAGTTTGGTGCTTACGGTCCTCCTTCCTATGCACACAGAGCGTAGTTTACGACACATGCGTGTTAGCTTTATATACACTGCGCATGCGTGAAACTCCACCAGAGTCACCCGCCCCTGACGTTCTTTCTAGAATATTCCCTGCCCCTTCTCTTTCGGCGCAGTGGGAGATGAACATGGCGGAGACATAGCAGGTGCATAATAGCAGTAATGAGGAGGAGGAAAGCCCGAAGCCAGAAACGTCCCAATCCCGGAGGAGAAGATTTAAGGCCTCAAATATGGCCTTTGTAGAGATGGTGAAGATGGTGGACATCTTGAAGAGGGCCGACTATGACAGAAAGTATGGACCATACCTAAACCCAAATGTGAGAAAGGCCAAGATCATGATTAAAGTTGTGAAGAGTCTGCACAAGAATTTTGGGGTAAGACGATCCAAGAAGCAATTGAGGAAACGCTGGTCAGACCTTAAATTGGGAGAGCAGGATCAGTACAGAAGAATCAAGAAAGTGCTTCTAAAAAGTAAACAGTTGTTGTGTGTTCCTATTATTATTATTATTACTTACATACTGCTCCATGTGCTTTTATTTACTTTTGTAGAGTTTAAAATGGCAACTTTCAGGCTCATGGGCACAGTAATCGTTCGCAGTAAACATCGTTCGTTCACCAACTAAATACGATGTTTTAGGCAGGTACAGGGTTAACTACATTTGGTCATGCTAATTTGTATTAAAAGAAGTTTAGGACATTGTTGTCTAGATGTGTTTGTAACTAGAATGAATAGCAAACTTGATTCAGTGTAATGTAAGGAGAGGACACTCAGAAGCTGTTTACACATCTGGACTCAGGAGCACTAGTATGGGACACAAGAACAAACTTTTTAGTGTGTCCCACACAGGTGCTCCAGTGGATACTTGGGATGTTTACATGTGTGAAACTTTTCCAAAAAAGGTAAGTATTGCAGCTTTGTTAAGGGAATAAATAATTTCTTCAACTTGGAACTCTGCCTAAATAGACAATTGTACCCCTCTTCCAAGCAATGTTTCACATTCATATTTCTGGCCACAAATATCTGTGTGCTAAGTATACCTTTTGTTTCATTCTCATAGGGGAGAAAAGACTTGGGACGTCTGAGGACTGCAGAACCCCCCCCCCCCCCCACCTCCTGAAGAAGGGTAACAGAGGACACAACCTCAGGATGTGGAGGAAGGAGAGGTGGTTGAGATTGTCACCACAACAGGTGAGTGTCTGACACCACAGATTCAGGTAACAGATGTATGCCTGCATATTTAAAATACATGGTGTATTTTGTCTTTTAGGTGATGTGAATGTTGTGGAAGAACAATCTACCCATTTCACGACTGACAGTACACAAAAGCTAATCCAGGACATCATGTTTTGTAGTTGGGATTTAGACCTCATAAAGGAAAAAACCAAGGAGATTGAACAAAGAATGAAGAACATGATTGATGTATTAGGGAGACTCTAAATCCCCCCCCAAAAAAAACATTTTTTTTTTTTTAATATAAAATTTAAATAACCTTTTTATACATTTTAAAAGCCAAATTTGGAAGATGCACATGGTGTGTGCTATCTGCCATCAGGGGATATCAGTGTACGCGTTTTGTGGGTGCAACCCCTTCCTCGCAACTCTAGTAGGTGAAAGGAAGGGGTTGAACTCCAAAAACATGTCCATTGATCCCCCATGATGGGAGATAGCACATGTTGACATTAGGCATGGGATCAGGAGGGAAATCCCCATTTTGACTCCTAATTTGTGTGCATCTTTTAAATTTGGCTTTTACAGGGGTAACATCACCCCATCTGATGAAGCCAAGATCAACACATTTTTGACACTATAATGTCTGATATTGCCTTCATTTTTTCAATGTTGAGCTTTGTAAGTTCCTGAGTTGTGTATGGTATGTTTTGAAACATGCCTGTTTATGTACCAAAAAAAAAATTTCAAGGTAAAAAATTATAAAAAAAAGATGTTATTTTTGTACCAAAAAAGGTTTTACAACGCACATGTGAATGTGCACGGAGTAAAATGTTTTATACTCAACAATGTGTGGCTTCTTCTTTCAATGCTCAATACCAGTTTTTGTATTAAGTTGGTGTTTACAGTGACAATGGGTGTTATTTAAATAATGGAAAAACCACTTAGCACTGCAAGTGCACCAGGAGAACCTAGGAGACAGATAAAAGAAAAACAAGCAGTAAATCCAATTCAAGATTTTATCATATCATTTTTTTTTTATTTTGCTAATATTTAAAAATTTGCTGGCATAGCAATAGCCCCCCTACCCGTAAAATATTCCACATATTTTTGACGCACTTCAAGGGCGCTTTGGGGGGGGCAAGCCAGGACGGTCAATGTTGGTTCATGAAGTCCAGCCTCAGGCCCAACTGAGGCAACATAATTAGTAGCATTTCGCTTTAAAAAGTTGTGCAAGATGCAGCATGCTAACACGATGTGGTTACGTTTGTACTCCGCGATATTTATAGCCGTTAGAAATAAGCGGAGCTGGCTGGCCATTATCCCAAAGGTGTTCTATACGACTCTTCTGGCTCTGGCCAGCCGGAAAATTAAAAACCCTCTTCTCCAGGGTGAGGGTCCTCTGGGGAAATGGCCTCATCATGTGATCACCCAGACCAAACGCTTCATCAGCAATAAAAACAAACGGGAGTCCTTCCACGTTCTCTTCCTCAGGTGGCAATCCCAAGCCACCACTCTGGAAACCTTGGTAGAACTCTGTCTGGGCAAAGACTCCACCATCCGACATCTGGCCATTCTTCCCCACATCCACATAGAGAAACTCGTATGTCGCTGACACCACCGCCATCAACACGATACTATTGGAACTCTTATAATTAAAATAGTATGACTCCGAGTGGGGTGGTGGGATGATGTGGACGTGCTTCCCATCAATTGCCCCTCCACAGTTGGGAAAGTCCCAACGGTCGGCAAAGTGGGATGCCACAGTCTGCCATTCCTGGGGCATTGAAGGAAACTGTGGAGTCAAAACATAAAAAAAAAATGAGTACTTTTGCACATAACATTGCAAGCAGATTAGACACAAACATTCTTGGCCAACATCAGTATAACATTTATTTTAAGGAGTATTTAAAGACAAAAATATAAGGTCCACTTATCAGATTCTGCACCCCCTCTGATGGCCCATTGGAAAAATTTGGGGGGGGATTATAAATGAGCCTCTGGCACTCTGTCTGAATTTAAGGACAACAATAACATTTGGACACATTTTAGGGGGTGTTTAGGGTAAAGCAGTACTATGGAGCTGACAAAATACATTGTTAAGTGACTAGGCTAGGTGTGTATGGGCCCAGGATAGCATGCTAGGGAGATTAGTGAAGGCAAATTGTCAGGAAATGTTCCATCCGCTGGTAATATCTGTCATTTGGCATGCAGTACTGAGGTCCACCAGCAGGTGTCTCCTGGCAGTTTGGAACTGTCAGGACATCTTTTCTCTGCTGATGTTATGTCATCTTTGGGCCGCAGTACTGGCGTCCACCAGCGGATGGATCCTGGCAGTGTGGAGCAGACAGTACCTCCTACAATCAGGTGTCACTTGAGGCCAATCACTGACCTATAAATACCCGGCAAGCACTCACATGTTTGCCTTGGTTTCTTCCTTGTGCCCTGACCTGCTAGCTTGTGATCTGATCCTGATTCTGAACCTGTTTCTGTGCCCTGAACCTGTGAGCCGTGTTTTTGATCCTGTCTCCCTGTCCCGATCCCTATCCTGTCCCACCTGTTACCTTGCATCCCTGCCTGCAGTCTGATCCATCCATCCTCTCCCTGTCCTGTGTTCCTTACCCCATCTGCTGATCTCCCTGTGTATGACCTTGGCCTGGCTTATGTTTATGTCTCTGGAACATCCCCTGTACATCTGCTGATCTGCTGTGTATGATCCTGGCCTGGCTATTGTTTATGATCCTGGTATTTCCCATTTATTGTACTTATCTGTCTGTTATCATTTGTGGGTCTCTGTCTGTGGTTGGTTATTGCACTGTGTCATATTGGAGGTGGTTGTACTATATTATTCACTTACTTTAATAAATTATTATATTTTCAAATATATACTCTGCCTGAATTTAAGGACACAAATAACATTTGGACACATTTTTGGGGGTGTTTAGGGTAAAGCACTACAATGGAGCTGACAAAATACAAAAAGTAGTGGGAGTGACTAGGCTAGGTGTATATGGGCCCAGCATAGCATGCTGGGGAGGTTAGTGAAGGCAAATATGCACGTAGGCCAAAAAATTAGTATTAAAAGCTTACAGCATGCATGAGGACAAAGGGGACATTCACAGCATATTACATTCATGGTAATTAGGGAATGATGAAATAAATAGAATACATTAGCATACATTAAATACATAGAATGTGATGTTAAAGGAGAAAACTTACCCTAATATAGTCCTTCTGCAGTACCTGAATGATGGCAGAACAGGTCCCTGGGGGGAGATGCCTGTCGAGAACTTGAGGTCCTGTAGACTTCTCCCTGTCGCCAAGTACTGCAACGTGGTGACTAGCCTCTGCCCTGCAGTGATGGCTTGCCGCATGCAGGTGTCCTGCTTCATAATATAAGGGGACAGCAAAGCCAACAGATGGGGAAAAACGGGGTCCGTCATCTGGAGAAAACTCCTGAAATCATCAGGGTTCTCCTGGATCTCACGCAGCAAAGGCATGTGAGAGAATTGGTCACGCTGGCGCAACCAATTCTTGGTCCATGAACTCTTCCCCACCCTGTTCATGGACTGGACTTGGGTCAAAGTAATAACCCCAACACCAAGCACCCGCATAGCACAAACTCTACGATGAGTACGTACCAGCAACATGGCTTCAAAACGGTCGGCTGGTCAGAACGAACTAACAGAACGCACTGAAAAACAGCAAGGCCTGTGAAGAGCGAGCTGAAAATCAGAAACGAGCAGACAAGAACGCACTGAGAAACAGATACGAACTGACTACACACACTGAAAACCAGATACAAACCCACAAGCACAAACTGAAGGACTGAAAAGCACGAAAGCTGAAAAGCGCAAATCGTCTTCACAAAACTTCTACTAACATGAGATAAACACGAGATTAGCAGAAGGAGCCCAAAGGGTGGCACACTGGCTATTGAACTTCCTTTTTTTAGTGCCGTCGTACATGTTGTACATCACCGCTTTCTTGACGGTCGGAATTTGGTGTGACCATGTGTATGGAGGACAAGCTGGCGGAATCCTGTCAGAAAAGCCATAATACCTTTTTCCGACCAAAATCCTGATCGTGTGTACGCGGCATTACAGGAGTGAATTTCCTTTCCTAGGGGTAGATTTCCTCTCACTTCATGGTGTCTCCCTCAGTAGGAGTCGTTTGTAAGTCGGATGTTTGTAACTAGGGGACCGCCTGTATAGGCAAAACCTTTGAATAAAGCGAGGGAGGTTTATAACCCCTGTAAAAAAAAATTTCCATCTGTCTCCCACTGGGGAGATTTCCCTTCATGTCCTGTCTCATAGCCACAACCGGAAGCGAACGGAAATCCCTCATAAGTTAGGGAACTAACATTAGACATTAGCCATTAAATATTAAACATTAGAAGATCACCATCCTTTTCTTTTCTGGTGACAACCTAATATTTAAAGCGGAGTTCCACCCTTTTTTTCCAAGTTCCTATGTTCTCAATACCCCCCCTGGTGTACAGTACAGTTGGGCAAAAGGCTCCGCCCAACCATGAGTTCCGGCCGAACATTGGCTGTTCGCCCGTTTGATGAACACCCAAATTTGTTCGGCCTGCCGAATGACTACAATGCATTACGCTACCGCACAGTGCATTGGAAGCCCTGATTGGCTGAAGCAATGAAAGCTTTGCCAATCAGGGCACAGAGCACTCTCAGAGCTATGATTGGAGAAAGTAATGATGACTTTATTCAATCATGGCTCATTGCTCTTAGTCCCGCCCCACACTATAAAAATATTCTCCCCAGAGCGGCCATTTGCAGTGTGATATTGATGTGAAGAGAGATAGCACAGGGCTCTGTTCAGTGCTGCTAGTGACTCAGTGTGCTATTGTGCTTCTATTGCCAGTGTAGAATATCAGTTTAGTGTGAATCTAGTGATAGTTCAGTGTTTTGTTGAGTGTAGTGTGACCATTCATTTTTACTTTAGTGTCAGTTTTGTGAGTGTAGTGTGACCATTTATTTTTACTTTAGTGTCAATTGAATTTGTCAGGGCAGGTTTCCTGCAGTATATATTAGTGCATGAGTTCGACTCAAACATCAGCTGTTTGATCGTTCGACGAAGTTCGAACATTATGGACCGTTCGTGCCAAATTCGAGTGGCGTGTCACGGCCCATAATGCACTGCGTCATCGCTGTACTTTGCTGGCTGATGATTGGCCAAGCATGCACTATGACCCGCATGCTTTGGCCAATCACAGCGCCGTAAGCAAACAGAGCCATAATTGGCCAAAGGCAAGGTGCCTTTGGCCAATTATGGCTCAGGGGGTTAAGTACACACCCCACACTATATAAGGCCACCTGCACATCGGCCCTGTGTAGTGTGTTGCTGGCATTATAGAGAGATAGAGAGAGAGACAGAGTGTGTCATTTCATTTACTTTGAGCAGGCAGTTTATTCAGTTAGCTAGATCTCACTGCAGACCGTTCCTGATGTACTATTTCTAATATACTTCAGGCAGTCAGTTGATTCAGTTAGCTGCAGTGTATTTCATATATATATACACAGTCAGACTGCTATATATATCTATCCACTGTATCCAGTTTAGCTAGATCTCACTGCAGACCATTCCTGCTCTACTGTTTCTAATCTACTTCAGGCAGGCAGTTGATTCAGTTAGCTGCAGTGTATTTCATATATATATATACAGTCAGACTGATATATATATATATATATATATATATATATATATACACTGTATCCAGTTTAGCTAGATCTCACTGCAGACCGTTCCTGCTGTACTGTCTCTAATATACTTCAGGCAGTCAGTTGATTCAGTTAGCTGCAGTGTATTTCATATATATATATATATATATATATATATATATAAAAATAGCCAAGCCTATACCTGACTGTAGGCCATTCCTGGAGTACGTGTTCAAAGACACTTTCAGGCAGGTGACTCAGTGAGGTGCAGTTCATAAAATATATATCCACTGCATTGTAGTGCAGCCAAGCCTATACCTGACAGTAGGCCATTCCTGGAATATGTGTACAAAGACACTTTCAGGCAGGTGACTCAGTGAGGTGCAGTTCATAAAATATATATCCACTGCATTGTAGTCCAGCCAAGCCTATACTTAACAGTAGGCCATTCCTGGAGTACGTGTTCAAAGACACTTTCAGGCAGGTGACTCAGTGAGGTGCAGTTCATAAAATATATATCCACTGCATTGTAGTCCAGCCAAGCCTATACTTAACAGTAGGCCATTCCTGGAGTACATGTTCAAAGACACTTTCAGGCAGGTGACTCAGTGAGGTGCAGTTCATAAAATATATATCGACTGCATTGTAGTCCAGCCAAGCCTATACCTGACAGTAGGCCATTCCTGGAGTACATGTTCAAAGACACTTTCAGGCAGGTGACTCAGTGAGCTGCAGTTTATTTAATATATATATATATATATATATATATATATATATATTTACAGGCTTGTATATATATATATATATATATATAGTCTAGCCAAGCCTATATCTGATTGTGGACTGTTTTTAGTAAACTTCAGGCGTTGTTTTGCTAATCTAATTGTACAGTATGTCTGGAAGGCCACCAAGAAGAGGCAGATGCTCACAGGCCACTAAAAGAGGGCAAGCAGGCTCTGTGTCTACAGCCAACAGTGCTGGTCTTGGACACGGTGCATCCTCAGCACGTGGCCGTGGGGCACGCTTATCCTTTTTTTCGGCAGCTGGCCGTGTTGAGCCACAACATGCAGAAGAGTTGGTAGAGGGGATGACCAAGCTGTCCTCAACCTCCTCATCCTCTGTCACCCAGGCTCAGGGTACTGTCCGCTAATGCAGGTGCCAAAGCGCCCTCTTCCATTGGCTCAATGTCATCAGTCACTCCTTTCCTAGCCCCACCATCATGCCCTGAGGAGTCCCCCAAACTGTTCGAACCACAGTGTAGGGTACATGCTGCAGGAGGATGCGCAGCATTTTGAAGACTCTGATGATGGTACCCAGGTTGAGGATGAAGGCAGTAACGTGAGCCCAGAGAGAGGGGGTGCCCAAGAAGGACAAGAAACTGGCAGTCATGTTCCCCCAGCTGCAGCATACTGCCAGGTTTGCTCCAGTGGCAAGGAGGGAGGGGATGATGAGGTCACTGACTTTACGTGGGTGCCAGACAGAAGAGAGGAGGAGGAGGAGGCACATCTCCAACGAGGCAGGATGCCCCCCAGGGGCCAGCTTAAGGGCAGGCAACCGACTGCATCACACCGCAGAGCTCTGCATGTGCAGGGTACTGCTGACGCGCGTTTTTCCAAAAGTTCTTTGGTGTGGGCCTTTTTTGAGACATGTGCAGCAGATCCCACCATTGCTGTTTGCAACATATATCTGAAGCGTATCAAGCATGGACAAAACAGCAGCCGCTTGGGCACCACATGCTTGACCAGACAAATGTCGAGCTCCCATGCAGTCCGTTGGCAACGGTACTTAAAAGACCCATACCAAAGAACAAGGCAGACGTCTCCTTGCTCTTCATCAGCTGGGATCTCCAACCCCACTATAACTTCAGTCCTCTCAGAGACCTGCACTGAGAGGAATGAAGGTGTAGAATTAGGTGTACCAAGCACTTGCGGGCAATCTGCCAGCGGTACACCAACATCCGATTATAGCACGCAAATTTCCCTACCCCAGTTGCTAAACCGGTGAAAGAATTTCGGTCCCAGCCATCCACATGCTCAGCGGCTGAATGCTAGTTTGGCTAAATTGCTAGCACTCCAATTGCTGCCTTTTCAGCTGGTAGACTCTGCCCCCTTTTGAGAATTTGTGGAATGTGTGGTACCTCACGTGGTAGGTTCCCAAACGCCAATTTTTTTCTCGGAAAGGCCATTCCAGCTCTCTACCGGCATGTTGAAGGCAATGTCTTGGCCTCGTTGGACAGGGCGGTCAGCGGTAAGGTGCATATTACCACTGACTCATGGTCCAGCAGCCATGGACAGGGACATTACCTTTCTTTCACGGCTCACTGGGTAACCCTGCTGGCAGCTGGGAAGGATGCAGGACAGGGTGCAGTATTGTTGGAGCTTGTTCCGCCACCATGCCTCCAAAATGCTGGTAGTGGTGATTCTGCCACACCTCTCTCCTCCACCCCCTTCTCTTCTTCTTCCTTTATGGCCTCTTCCTGTGCAGATTTGTCCTTGGAACCAGCGGTGCTCCGTAGGCGTTCTAGGGGCTACGCAAGCACTCAGGCAAAAAGATGCCATGCGGTGCTTGAGTTGGTCTGCTTAGGGGACAGGAGCCCCACTAGGGCAGAGATTTTGGCAGCTCTGCAGGGGCAGGCTCAGAGGTGGTTGACGCCATGCCAGCTTCAGCCAGGAATGGTGGTTTGCGACAATGGCACCAACCTCCTCTCCGCCCTCCGACAGGGACACTTCACCCATGTTCCCTGTTTGCTCACGTCCTTAAATTGGGGGTGCAGCGGTTCTTGTGCAGGTACTCGGGCTTACAAGATCTCCTGAGGCAGGCCAGGAAAGTCTGTGGGCATTTCCGCCGGTCATATAATGCCAGTGCTCGGCTGGCTGACCTCCAAAACGAATGCAACCTGCCCAAAAACCGCCTCATCTATGACATGCCCACCAGGTGGAACTCAACGTTGGCAATGCTGCAGCGGCTGCACATGCAGCAGAGGGCCATCAATGACTACCTGTGCGAGTATGGCACCAGGACAGGGTATGGAGAGCTTGGCTTTTTTTCGCCACGCCAGTGGCTCATGATCAAGGATGCATGCACTGTACTGTCACCATTTGAGGAGGCCACGAGGATGGTGAACAGTGATAGTGCATGCATCAGTGATACTGTCACTCTTGTCTACCTATTGGAGCACACGCTGCTTGGAATAATGGACAGGGCACTTGAGGCAGAACAGAGTGAGGAAGAGGAGGACTTCCTTACCTCTCAAGGCCCCCTTTATCCAGACAGTATTCCTGCAGGCCCGCCTATCACACAGGAAGAGGAGGAGGAGGAGGATTGTGTCAGCATGGTAGTGGAGCCTGGCACTCATCATCAGCAGCAGTCTTCCAGGGATCATTTTCAGGCCCCAGAAGCCCATGGCGTGGCTGGCAGGAGGTGGCTGCGGATCAGGTCGTCCTTAGTGACCCAGAGGACTCCGGACTGAATGCCTCAGCAAACCTACACTGCATGGCCTCCCTGATCCTGCAAAGCCTGCGAAAGGACCCTCGGAATCGTGGTATCAAGGAGAGGGATCAGTACTGGCTGGCAACCCTTCTTGATCCATGTTACAAGGGTAAGGTGGCGGAACTTATCCAGCCATCGCAGAGGGAGCAGAGGATGAAACATCTTCGGGAGGCCTTGCAGAAAGATTTGTGCAATGCGTTTCCAGAGCCTGAGAGATTACAATTTCCTGGTCCTCCTGGACAACGTGTTGCTGAGGCTTTGGTCAGTCACAGAAGGAGTGGTGGAGAAGGTGGCTGTCTGACCGATGCGTTCAGACAATTTTTTTAGTCCGCAGCCCCAAGGTCTGATCAGTTCAAGCAACCATCGACAGCATCTGTTGTACATGGTGCAGAAATACCTAGGGGCAAGATCAGACTTGGAGACCTTTCCAACTGAAAATCCACTGGGTCTTGAGGATGGATCACTGGCCAGAGCTTGCACAGTATGCAATTGAGCTACTGGCCTGTTCTGCATCCAGCGTTCTTTCGGAACGCACATTCAGTGCCGCTGGAGGCTTTGTAACTGATCACAGAGTGCGCCTGTCCACCGACTCGGTTGATGGGCTCACCTTCATAAAATTGAATCAGTCTTGGATCACCAGCTACCAAGCACCCGATGCTGATGTAATCGAATATTTTTTTTATGAATGTGAAATCCCTTGAAGACTGCCTATGCTGATGCTGAGTGATTATCCTGTTATGCTGAGTGACTATCCTATTCCTCCTCAATGTTCATGTTGATAGCTTCTAAGAATATTTTTGGTTCTGGGCACCACCAGTGGCTAAGGCCCAATTTTTCTGCCCCTGTTTAACAGGGGCGTGTAATAAAAAATTTTGATCAAATATTTAACAGCAGGGCTCGTTCCTGTGCTCAACAAGAGTATCTGTGGGGTTGCAGTGTTGTGGCACCACCACCACTGCCTAAGGCCCAATTTTTCTGCCCCTGTTCAACAGGGGTGTGTAATTAAAATTTTTGATGAAATATTTAACAGCAGGGCTTGTTCCTGCGCTCAACAAGAGTATTTGTGAGGGGTTGCAGTGTTGTGGCACCACCACCACTGCCTAAGACTCAATTTTTCTGCCCCTGTTTAACAGGGGCATGTAATTACAATTTTTGATCTACTATTTCACAGCAGGGCCCGTTCCTGCGCCCACCAAGAGTAACTGTGAGGGCTTACAGTGTTGTGGCACCACCACCACACCACCACCAAAGGCCCAATTTTTCTGCCCCTGTTCAACAGGGGCATGTAATTACAATTCTTGATATAATATTTCACAGCAGGGCTCGTTCCTGCGTTCAATAAGAGTATCTGTGAGGGGTTGCAGTGTTGTGGCACTACCACCACTGCCTAAGGCCCAATTTTTCTGCCCCTGTTTAACAGGGGCATGTAATTACAATTTTTGATATAATATTTCACAGCAGGGCCCATTCCAGCGCCCAGCAAGAGTAATGCCCCGTACACACGGTCGGACTTTGTTCGGACATTCCGACAACAAAATCCTAGGATTTTTTCAGACGGTTGTTGGCTCAAACTTGTTTTGCGTACACACGGTCGCACAAAGTTGTCGGAATTTCCGATCACCAACAATGCGGTGACGTCAAGCACGTATGATGAGACTAGAAAAGGCCAGTTCAGAACCAAGCGCAGCACCCTTTGGGCTCCTTTTGCTAATCTCGTGTTAGTAAAAGTTTGGTGAAAGACAATTCACACTTTTTCAGACTCGTGGCTTTCAGATCGTTTTCTGCGGTTCAGTTTGTGCTTGTGGGTTTGTATCTGCTCTTCAGTGCATGTAAGCAAGCTCCGCGTGACTTTAAGTAGTCATTGTGTTCTTGTTCGTTCGTTACTGTTTTTCAGGTCGCTCTTCACAGGCCTTGCTGTTCTTCAGTGCGTTCTGTTACTTCGTTCTGAGCAGCCGACCGTTTTCTAGCCATGTTTCGTGTACGTACTCCTCGTAGAGTTCGTGCTGTGCGGGGGCTTGGTGTTGGGGTCCTGACCTTGACACAAGTCCAGTCCATGAACAGGGTGGGGAGGAGTTCATGGACCAAGAATTGGTTGCTTCAGCGTGACCAGTTCTCTCATATGCCTTTGCTCCGTGAGATCCGTGAGAATAATCCTGATTATTTCAGGAACTTTCTCAGGATGACGGACCCCGTATTTCACCGTTTGTTGGCTTTGCTGACCCCCTATATCAGCAGGCAGGATACCTGCATGAGGCAAGCCATCACTCCGGAGCAGAGGCTCGTCGCTACCCTGCGGTACTTGGCGACAGGGAGAAGCCTGCAGTACCTCAAGTTCTCGACAGGCATCTCCCCCCAGGCTCTGGGGATCATTATCCCAGAGACCTGTTCTGCCATCATCCAGGTCCTGCAGAAGGAGTATATGAAGGTAAGATTTATCCTTTAATATCACATTTTATTGTATTTAATGTTTGCTAAGATATTGTATATCTTTCCTCATTCCCTAATTACCATGATTGGAATATGCTCTGAATGTTCCCTTTGTCCTCATTCATGCTGGATTTTTATGTAACTATTTTTGTACTCCTTCATACATATCTGCCTTCAATAACCTCCCCAACATGCTCTCCTGCCCCTATATTCACCTCATGTAGTCACTTAACAATGTATTTTATCAGCTCCATAGTAGTGCTTTACCCCAAACACCCCCTAAAATGTTTAGAAATCTGATTTGTGCTTTAAATTCAGGCAGAGTGCCAGAGGCTTTTTTTTGTGGTGTCCCCAAATCATTTTTAGTAACCCTCCCTCCCCCCAACTGCTAAGTCAGCTGATCCCAATTCTCTATCTATCCTCAATCATCTATCTGCTGACTTTGCCAAACCCATACACACTACACCCATCTCTTTACTGGTCAGATGTATGGATGAATTCCCCAAAGCATGTAGTGCAAGGGCCTGCCTGTATACTTTCCAATGGTAGTGTTTAAAGTTTTTGTATTCTATTATTATCTTGATAAGTAATATCATAATGTCCAAATGTGCTCAAATGTGTACAGTGTGTATTTATATCTTTGTATTATGACACTTCTTACCTGTCCAGTGGGCTGCCAATAGTTTAACTAAGGAGGGGCTGTATTTAGGCATTCATCTCTCAATGAAGTGGAGAGGGTTACCTGTCCAAGATTCCCCCCTCCTATAATGTTAGAAATGGCCCATGAGGGGGGGGAGGGGGAATATGATAGGTGTACCTTATACTTTGGTGTTAATTTCCCCTTAATAAATGCTATCTGGAGGTTGGCCAAGAATGTTTGTGTCTAATCTGCTTGCCATGTTTATGTGCAAAAATACTAATTTATATTTGTTTTCCTCAACAGTTTCCTTCCACGCCACAGGAATGGCAGACTGTGGCCTCCCACTTTGCCCAGCGGTGGGACTTTCCTAACTGCGGAGGGGCAATTGATGGGAAACACGTCCACATCATCCCACCACCCAACTCGGGGTCGTACTATTTCAACTATAAGGGGTTCAATAGTATTGTGATGTTGGCGGTGGTGTCGGCTAATTACGACTTCTTGTATGTGGACGTGGGGAAGAATGGCTGGATGTCCGATGGTGGAGTCATCGCCCAGACGGAGTTCTACAAGCATCTCCAGAATGGCAGCTTGGACTTGCCACCTCCAGAGGACAATGTGGAAGGACTCCCATTCGTCTTCGTTGCGGATGAAGCATTTGCACTGGGGGACCATCTTATGCGGCCATTCCCGATGAGGACCCTCACCCCGGAACAGAGGGTTTTTAATTACCGGCTGGCCAGAGCCAGAAGAGTGATGGAGAACACATTTGGAATCCTAGCCAGCCGGTTCTGCCTATTTCTGACACCCATCCATATGGCGGAGTATAAACTTAATCATCTAATCCTGGCGTGCTGTGTTCTCCATAACTTTTTACGCCAACATTCTGCCAACTATGCTGGCTCAGTTGGGCCTGAGGCCGGAAATCTACATGATACAACCCTGACGGCGCTTGAAAGTGGCCGTCCTGGCTTGCCTTCCCTGAGTGCCCGTGATGTCCGGTTAAGATACCTTGAGTTCTTTGCGGGTAGGGGGGCCATCAATATGCCAGACAATTTGTGAAGCATTTAGCAAATAAAAAAAACAAATTTAATCTTTGGTGACATTTACTGCTTGTGTTTGTTTTAGCTGACCCTGACAGCAATGTGTGGAGTCCTGAAAATGGCGTGATTGTGTAACCTTATACAAAGCACTGTTGGCTGTTATTTACTAAAGACGTAGACACTTTTTATACTACAAGTGCTCTTGAAACTGCACTGAAAATGCACTTGTAGTGGAAAGAGGATTTGCCCTTAGGAAATAACCACCATTTTCTCAGAAAACACCAATTACATCACCACAAAAGTGTTGTAGCGTTGAGACAATAATCCACACATTCTTGATTAACAAACTTTAGCTGCACAATCTCATGTGCATTTAGAAACGGTTTTTAAAACAAACCAACATGTTTGTTGTATAACAATTTTGGGGGTGGTATTATCAAAAATAGAAATGTCCATTTACGATAAAACAGGCCTGTGTAAAACCAACAAGAAACACAAAAAACTTGAACTTACAAAGTTCACATATGGTAAAACTTGAAGGCAATATCAGACATGAGTATTTAGGAACTGTGTTTGATATTGCGTTCAGATGGGGTGAAGTCACCCCTTGAAAAGCCAAATTTGGAACATGCACACCAATTTACGAATGTCAACATGTGCTAGCTGCCATCACGGGGGATCAAGGGACGTGTTTTGTGGGAGCAAACCCTTCCTCACCGCTACTTTATTATTGAGGAAGGGGTTGCACCCCCAAAACGCGTCCATTGATCTCCCGTGATGGCAGATAGCACATGTTGGCACACTGTGTGCATCCCCAAAATTTGGCTTTTCGAAACATCGCTCAAAAATGTAAAAGATTGTACCACACAAAAAAAGAAAGTGATTTTGTGGGGTTTTAAATTCACCCCAAAACATCAATGATGTTATTATTTTTTTGAATCACATCATTGATTTTTTTCTTGATGTTTTCCAATTCTAAATTACACCCCATGATCTCCCCGATCAGGATCTGGGCACTTTCTGATGTGAAAGGATCTTGATCCATAACCTCATGATCACCTAAAAAGAGAGAAACCAAACAAAAACAGGTATCAACAATCTGCCGGCATCCATCTCTTACCTGAGTCTGTGGTCGCAGACACTCACCTGTTGTGCTGCCAATTTCCACCACGTCTTCTTCCTCCTCCTGCTCAGCTTGGGTTGGTGGGATTTCCCCTTCTTCCAGAGGTGGGGGGTCTCTGGTCTCCTCGGATGAGGGGTGTCCTCCGAGTCTTTGCTCCCCTATGTAAAACAAAAATGGTATAATTAGCACACAGATATTTGATGGCAGAACTATAAATAGGAAACATTGCTTGGAAGTGGATTACAATTGTCAATTTTAGCAGAGTTCAAAGATGTCGCTTTTTTAGTGTCCTTTGTCAACCTGCAATACTTTACCTGTTTTGTACAAGCTTCACAGATGGAGAACCCCCTATAGTATACACTGGAGCACCTGTGTGGGCCCCCTAATAAAAAGGGTGTTCTTGTGTCCCACACTAGTGCTCCAGTGTCCAGATGTGAAAACAGCTGCTGAGTGTCCTCTCCTTACACACAATCTAGTTTGCATTTCATTCTAGTAACAAAGCCATCTACACAACCAAAGATTTTGCATCCAAGTAGGCCCTAAAAATGTAGGAAAATGCATATGGCCTAAACAATGGTGTTTTAGAGGCCGAAAAAAAATTGTTTGATATGAACGAATAATGGGCCCATGAACATTAAAATTGACATTTTAAACTGTACAACAATTAAGAAAAGCATATGGAGCAGCATGAACGTAATAAAGACAAAAAGAATAGGAACACAGCACAACTACTTACTTTTTTGCAGCACTCTCCGGATCTTTCTGTACTGCTCGTGCTCTCTTAATTTCAGGTCCGACCCCGAAATTCCGGTGCAGACTTTTGACCACTTTCGCAATTATCTTGGCCTTTCTGATATTGGGGTTGGGGTAAGGCCCATACTTTCCATCATAGTCGGCCTTCTTCAGGATGTCCACCATCTCCAACATCTCCCCAAAGGACATATTTGTGGCCTTAAATCTTCTCCTTCTGGATCGGGACGTGTCCGGATCCGGGCTTTCCTCCTCCTCGTTCCTGTAATTAACACGCACCTGCTGTGTATCCGCCATGTGCTCTTCCCCCACTGCGCAGAACGAAAAGGGGCGGGGAATAGACTAGAAAGAACGTCAGGGGCAGGCAGAGTTACACACATGCGCAGTGTGTATAAAGCGTACCACACGTGCGTATTACGTACGATCTGTGAGCGGAGGAAGGAGCATTGGAGGCGCCGATCGTCAAAACGAAGGTAAGAGACATACTTGTGCCTATACTGCTTCTACATTGAGGCCTATATTGTAACAAGATTAGAAGAGTTTGGCGTGACATTAGGGTTTGTCTTGTGTTGTGTCTTGCAGTGAAAATGGATATCTTGAATGATACAGACTTCATGGCAATCTTCATTGACATGTTCAGGGAGCTGCCTTGTCTGTGGGAGATCAACCACCCACATTACAGGAACCAAACAAAGAGGAAGGCAGCGCTGGATCAATTGTTGGAAATTGTGAAGCAGGTGATCCCCACGGCAGACATCACATATTTGAAGATCTTAATTGGTGGCCTGAGGAGCACATATGTAAGGGAGCGCCAGAAAGTCCAGGATTCGCAGAGATCCGGAGCAGCAGATGACATCTATGTCCCCAGGATGTGGTACTATGACAGGCTGCATTTTCTGGCAGGCCAGACTGAACCCAGGTCATCACTCTCCAGTCTTCCTTCCACGCTTCCTTCCCCTCCAGCTGAGGCTTCTGACGCCCAACCTGGGCCTTCCAGGCAGCAACATGTGGAGGAGCCCAGATTGAGCCAGGTATAGCATTCCTCTAAATATTTCTGCTTGTCCAATCAATGATGTTAACTAGATGTTAGTTTGGAGTACTAATTTATGATTGTGATTGATGATGCAAAAACTAAAACCATGTCCCTTTTTCATACACAGGGAAGTCTCAGCCAGGAGGTGGCCGGGCCGAGCAGGCTGCCTGATATGCCGGTCCCTCCCCTACACCTGGAAAGAGAAAGTGGCAGGAGGAGGGGTTGCCTAGAGGAGGCTGCCATAGGCCTCTTTTGGAGGGCTACAGAGGCCCTGGGAGCACCACACACCGTGGAGGATGACTTTGCTGCCATCATTGCCTCTAAAATTCAGAGGATGGAGGAAGGACAACAACTCATGTGTGAGTCGCTAATATTGGAGGCTCTTAATAAGGGGATGAGGGCCCAAATTACATCTGATACACACCTTTGTGAACTCACACATGGTCCTCCTCCTCCTCCTGCAGGTCCTCCTCCAGGTCCTCCTAGTCCTCCTCCTCCTGCAGGTCCTACTCCTCCTCCTGCCACATCCCCAACAGCAGAGCCGCAGCTCAGAATGAAGCGTGGAAGGAAGACCAGAAAGTGAGGACCCTGGATCCAGTCTGGTCAGCCAAAAGATGCAGCCTCTTGTAGTACCACAGCCTGGGGACACAGATGTCATCTGCTGCTTTCCGGATCTCTGGGACTTCTGGACCAGACTGCCCTCCCTTACATATGGACTCCTCAGGCCACCAATTTTGATGTTCAAGAATTGATGTCTGCCCTGGGGGTCACAGGCTTCGCTAATTTCTCCTGTTTATCCAGCGTTGCCTCCCTCTTTGTTTGGTTCTGAGCCCTTAATAAAGGATTTTTGGTTTGAATTATACTTGCCTATGTGTGTTTTATTTCAAAAAGGACAGTTTGTTTGTGAGGATTCAGGTACATTGCAAAAATACAATGTGAAATTAACAAGGGAAACCAACACCAAGCAATCTCCTTGAGATTAAATAATACAAGATAATAATGGTGTTGTGGCAACTTGACACACAAAACACACACAAAAATAGTCTGGAGTAAAACTAAAAATAACATTAAACAAAGATCAGCCTTTGAAAAAATACAAACATAAAATCGAAAAGAAAAATGGCTTTAAATCCAAAAAAAAAAAAATTTTGAACGATGTGACAAATAACAATATATTCAGGGAATCCCAAGGGAAAAAAAAACAAAAAAGTTTGTGAGAAGTGTGTGTGAATATGAGCAGCAAAACTACTTAATTCTTGTCACATTATAAAGAAGAAGAGAGTGCGCTGTATTAAACCATTTTTAACATTGCAGCGTGACGAAAGTGCTGTATCCATTGCGAACGCTAAGTTTACCAGACCGAGCTGTTCCGTGTCGGAATTTCTTCTGAGCATGCGTGGCACTTTGTGCGTCGGAACAGGCCACATATGGTCAGAATTGACGCGATCGGACTTTGTTGTCGGAAAATTTTATATCCTGCTCTCAAACTTTGTGTGTCGGAAAATCCGATGGAAAATGTCCGATGGAGCCCACACACGGTCGGAATTTCGACAACACGCTCCGATCGGACATTTTCAATCCGCGTGTACGGGGCATAACTTTGAGGGCTTACAGTGTTCTGGTACCACCAACACCTAAGGCCCAATTTTCTGCAGAGTGTACAGGGCAGGCCGTATAGTATATACAGGCGGTCCCCTATTTTCAAAAATCTGACTTACAAACGGAGGGAGACAACAGGAAGTGAGAGGAAATCTACCCCTAGGAAGGGAAATTCTCTCCTGTAAGAGTTAATATGGGAAAAAGGTGTCTTCTCCACTGATTTATCACCAATCCTTGTTTCCCTTAAAAACCCCAAATTTTCAAAATCCAATTGTCATTGGGACAGAAAGTGAGGTGAAATCTTCTGAACAGGGGCACAGACAGCAAAACAAATGTTACAGGGGTGATAACCCTTCCCTATGTTTTCCAAAAAGCTTTAAAATAGATTTTTTTGGCTGGAGCTACACTTACAAAATGTATCTGTTCCAAATTACAAACAGATTCTACATAAGAACAAACATACAGTCCCTGTTTTGTTTGGACCGCCTGTATAATGCTGTTCACAGTATATAGGGCCTGGGGGCTCCACGCCTTTTCTTTTTTTAATTTTGGTGCGGGGTTCCCCTTAATATCCATACAAGACCCAAAGGGCCTGGTAATGGGCTGGGGGGTTATCCATGCCGTTTTTCTCAATAATTTTCATTCATATTGCTGGGACCCGACATTACATTACAGCCGCAAGCATTTTTAAAGGACTTTTGTTCCTTTAGAAATGTCATTTTGTGCAGGAACTGTTCTAAACACAGGAAACACACGCCACTTTACAGGCATAATATAGACACCCCCAGGTACGATATTTAAAGGAATATTTCACTTTTATTTTTTCACTTTAAGCATCATTAAAATCACTGCTCCCGAAAAAACGTCCATTTTTAAAACTTTCCTTTCCATTGATACATGTCCCCTGGGGCAGGACCCGGGTCCCCAAACCCTTTTTAGGACAATAACTTGCATATTTGGCTTTAAAATTTGCACTTTTGATTTCTCACGTTCGAGTCTCATAGACTTTAATGGTGTTCGAATGTTCGAGCGAACTTTCGGTCCGTTCGCATGTTCTGGATGCAAAACCGAACCGGGGGGTGTTCGGCCCATCCCTATTGTCCATGCCATGCAGCCACAGCATGCAGAGAAGGTGGTGGACTGGCTTACTAAACCATCATCATCCACCTCATCCTCCATCACCCAAGCAGAGACTAGTGCACAGTCCACTGCAGCTGCCAGAGTGGCTTATTCTGCCTCCTTGTCCACAGCTACTCCTGCCATAGCCCCAGCATCAGGCATGGAGGAGTCAGCTGAGTTATTTGAACACAGCGTCAGCCACTTGCACCTTCCTCCTTGAGGAAGGTAGGAACATGAGCCTACAGAGAGGGGAGAACACTGGTAAACAACAAATTAGCAGTCATGTTCCCCCAGCTGCAGCATATTGCCAAGTTGTCTCCAGTGATAATGAGGATGGAGGGGATGATGATGAGGTCACTGATGTGACTTGGGTGCCGGATAGAGCAGAGGAGGAAAGTGAGGGTGAGGCACAACCCTAAAGAGGCAGCCACCATATTCCACCAGATTGTGGAGCTGTTGTCTCCCGACCCACTTCCCACAGCTCAGCTTTTTGGGCTTTTTTTTAGTACACGTGCAGCTGATCGTACTGTTGTCATTTGAAAACTTTGCCTCAAGCACGTCAAGCATGGCAAAAACACCAGCCATTTGGATACCACATGCTTGACAAGGCATTTAACCTCCCACCACTCAGCCCGTTGGCAAGGACACCTGAAAGCCACACAAAAGGGATGCAATTCTGCTCCTCCTCACCTTTCCAATCTACCCCTGCTATACCTCATGACCTTTCAGCAGCCTCCACTGACAGGGATGATGTTATAGTGCAAGGTGTCCGAGGTCCTTGCAGCACACTAGGTAACTCAGAAGAAAGCAGGACAGCACGCTTTCAACTTGGAAAGATGCAGGACAGGGCTCATTGCTGCAGCTTGTTGTCCCGTCACGTCTCCATACAGCTAGTGGTGATGATGCAGGATTTGTCAGCTCCACACCCTCCTCCTCCATGCCCACCTCTGCTGAATTGTCCCATGAACTACAAGCACCTCTTAAGCGTTCAAATGGCTGAAAGGTGCCATGCAGTCATTCAGCTGGTCTGTCTAGGGCACAGGAGCCACACCAGAGCAGAGATTCTGGCAGCTCTGCAGGGGCAGGCCCAGAGGTGGTTCAAGCCACGCCAGCTGGAGCCAGGAATGGTGGTGTGCGATAATGGCACAAACCTCCTGTCCGCCCTTAGACAGGCAAAGTTGACACATGTGCCATGCCTGGCACATGTCCTCAATTTGGTGGTGCAGTATTATTTAAATAGGTACCCAGGGTTGGAAGATCTGCTGAAGCAGGCAAGAAGAGTCTGTAGCCATTTCAGGTGGTCATACACAGCCAGTGCTCGGTTGGCTGAAATTCAGCAGGAATTCCACCTGCCCGTAAACCGACTAATTTGTGACATGCCCACCAGGTGGAACTCGACTTTGGCAATGCTGCAGCGGCTGCACGTGCAGCAGAGGGCCGTCAATGAGTACCTGTGTGAGTATGGCACAACGACAGGCTCAGGCTGGCTCGGCTTTTTTTCCCCATGCCAATGGCTGCTGATAAAGGATGCATGTACTGTACTGTCACTATTTGAGGAGGCCACAAGGATGGTGAGTCGTGACAATGCATTCATCAGTAACACAATCCCTGTTGTGTTCCTGCTGGTGCAGACTCTGCGTGGCATTATGGACAGGGCACTCGAGGCAGAGCAGCGGGAGGAAGAGGAGGACTTCCTTTTCTCTCAAAGCCTACTTTATGCAGATGCCATTCTTCCTACGCCACAGAACACACAAGAGGAGAGGGAGGAGCAGGAAGAGGAGGAGGAGTATTCTGCCAGCTTTGGAGCAATGAAGTAGAGCAAGACATACGTCAACCCTTACCCAATGGTTTTCCATCCCCAGAATCCTTGGGAGCAGTACGTGGCTTGGAGGAGGCAGTTCCAGATACTGTAATCCTCAGTGACCCCGAGGAGTCTGCTTCTCATGCCTCTGCAAACTTGTGGTGGATGGGCTCCCTCATTCTTTAAAGCCTGCAAAAGGACATGTGGCATCAAGGGAGAAGGATCACTATTGGTTGGCAACCCTCCTTGATCACTGTTATGTGGGGAAAGTCTCGGCTCTCATCCCGTCCCTCACAGAGGGAGCAGAAGTTAAAATCTCTTGAGAACACCTTAAAGAGGAGTTTATGTAATGCCTTTCCTGACTCTGGTAGGTTACAGTCTGGTGGAAAACATTGTTTTGAGGCTTCTGTTGTTCAAGAGAGGAACAGTGGAGAAGGGCGCCGCCACAGTATTGCCTTTCAAATTTTTTTTAGTCCTCAGCTTCAACATCTCATCGGCATCATCTTCATCATATGGTGGGAGATTATCTAGGGGCGAAAAAACAGATATGGAGAGCTTTCCAGTTGACGACTTACTGGGTTACTGGGTCATGAGAATAGACCACTGGCCAGAACTCGCCCAGTGTGCAATAAAGCACATGTTTGTGTGTTCGCGTGCATTTGCAGTGCATTTACATGTGTTATCATGAATTTGCAATGCATTTATCTGTGTTTGCAGTACATTCCAGGGCGGAATAATGCAGCATGCACTGCAATGGAGTAAACTAGGCTTATTGAAATACATGCATTGTTTTTTTTTTGCATATGCATTTGTACTGCATTAATACTGCATTTAAAAATGAATCTGCATCTGGGGTAAACAAGCCCTTAAGGTTTATATACTCTGCCCACTCAAAACTAAATATATATATATGTATATATATGTATATATATATATATATATATATATATATATATACCGTATTTATCGGCGTATAACACGCACAGGCGTATAACATGCACATTAATTTTAAGGGAGAAGTTTCAGGAAAAAAACTTACATTTTAAATAAGGAACTCTGAAGCAAAATAAGGGTCAGTGCCCATCCGCAGCCTCACCATTGCCATCAATGCAGCAGCCTCACCATTGCCATCAGTGCAGCCTGATCGATGCCCATCTGCAGCCTAGAGGGGACAGGGAGAGGGGCAGGATGAGCGCCTACAGATTACATACAGTGAGAATCTCCTATGGTAGACAGAACAGGGGTCCAATGGCGGCCAAGGACACAGAAATTCCTATTACAGAAACCGCCAAGTAAACAGGAGATTCTCACTCTATGTAATCTGACGGCACTCATCCCGCCCCCCTCCCCGTCCCCTCCGAGGCAGCTAAAATTGAAGTATTGGCGTATAACACGCACACGCTATTTGCACCCGATTTTCATGGTGAAAAAATGAGTGTTATACGCCAATAAATACAGTATATACATTTTTGGCTTGCGTTAAGGCTAGTTTACACTAGTGTTGCTCTCTGAAAAACAATCTATGTTTGGATCGCTCTTCAGAGAGCATTTGAAAAGCAGTGAGGAGGTGCTGTATTGCCTCTCTACCACTTACTTTAACCCCTTGAACCCTACACTAACAGGGTGCCCCCATTGAATTAAATGTGACAGCTAGAATCATTTTGGCCACACCGCGATATAAAGCAGAGGCATATGTACAGTTGTGCTCATAAGTTTACATACCCTGGCAGAATGTATGATTTTCAGAGAATATGAATGATAACACAAAAACTTTTCTTTCACCCATGGTTAGTGTTTGGCTGAAGCCATTTATTATCAATCAACTGTGTTTACTCTTTTTAAATCATAATCACAACAGAAACTACCCAAATGAGCCAGAACAAAAGTTTTTACATACCCTGGTGATTTTGGCCTGATAACATGCACACAAGTTGACACAAAGGGGCTTGAATAGCTATTAAAGGTATCCATCCTCACCTGTGATCTGTTTGCTTGTAATTAGTGTGTGTATAAAAGGTCAATGAGTTTCTGGACTCCTGACAGACCCTTGCATCTTTCATCCAGTGCTGCACTGAGGTTTCTGGATTCTGAGTCATGGGGAAAGCAAAAGAATTGTCAAAGGATCTGCAGGAAAAGGTAGTTGAACTGTATAAAACAGGAAAGGGATATAAAAGAATAACCAAGAAATTGAGAATGCCAATCAGCAGAGTTCAAACTCTAATCAAGAATTGGAAAATGCGGTCCGGTAGACCAACTAAAATTTCAGCCACAACTGCCAGGAAAATTGTTCGGGGTACAAAGAAAAACCCACAAATAACTTCAGGTGAAATACAGGACTCTCTGAAAACATGTGGTGTGGCTGTTTCAAGATGCACAATAAAGAGGCACTTGAAGAAAGATGGGCTGCATAGTTGAGTCGCCAGAAGAAAGCCATTACTACGCAAATGCCAAAAAGTATCCCGCTTGCAATACGCCAAACAGCACAGAGACAAGCCTGAAACCTTCTGGCACAAAGTCATTTGGAGTGATGAGACCAAAATTTAGCTTTTTGGCCACAACCATAAACGCTTCATTTGGAGAGGAGTCAACAAGGCCTATGATGAAAGTTACACCATTCCTATTGTGAAACACGGAGGTGGATCAATGATGTTTTGGGGATATGTGAGCTACAAAGGCACAGGACATTTGGTCAAAATTGATAAGAAGATGAATGCAGTATGTTATCAAAAAATACTGGAGGAAAACACTTCCATTCATTAACCGAGAAGCTGGGCATGGGACGTACTTGGACATTCCAACATGACAATGATCCAAAACACAAGGCCAAGTCGACCTGTCATTGGCTACAGCAGAATAAAGTGAAGGTTCTGGAGTGGCCATCTCAGTCTCCTGACCTCAATATCATTGAGCCACTCTGGGGAGATCTCAAACATGCAGTTCATGCAAGACAGCCCAAGAATTTACAGGAACTTGAGGCTTTTTGCCAAGAGGAATGGGGAGCTTCACCATCTGAGAAGATAAAGGGCCTCATCCAGAAATACCACAACAGACTTCAAGCTGTCATTTATGTTAAAGGGAGCAATACACAGTATTAACTGGGGTATGTAAACTTTTGATCAGGGTCATTTGGGCGGTTTCTGTTGTGATTATGATTTAAAAAGAGTAAACTCAGTTGATTGATAATACATGGCTTCAGCCAAACACTAACCATGAGTAAAGGAAAAGTTTTTGTGTTATCATTCATATTCTCTGAAAAATGGCCAAGAAATCATAAATTCTGCCAGGGTATGTAAACCTATGAGCACAACTGTACATATGCCTCTGCTTTATATCGCAGTGTGGCCAAAATTATTCTAGCTGTTACATTTAATTTAATGGGGGCACCCTGTTAGTGCAGGGTTAAAGGGGTTAAAGTAAGTGGTAGAGAGGCAATTGGGGGGGGCAGTAAAAATGCAGCTAAGCACACAACCTGTGGAAGACCTCTTCAGCACAGAACATGTCTCTGTTTTACTGGTCCTTACTCATGTCTACTGATGGTGGAAAATGCTGTCTCTGGTGCCGTTAGACAAGAGTGTACTGTGCTTCAAAATAATTCCATCACTGTTAAAGTACAAATTGGCTGCCATGACAGACAAAGATATTTAGACAGCAGAACAAAATCCTGCTCTGTAACCATTACCAGCTAGCGGCATGTTACCATGTCTCCAATCATATCATGACATAGGGAGGACAGCGACAGACAAAGGACAGACAGTTCACAAGTGTAAGCGGAGAACAAGAGTCTTGATTATGGTGATGTGTAACCCAACCTGTCAGGTACCTGTGTCCAATCGAAAGCCAAGAAGTGTGCCCTTATAAATAACTCATGGGCTTTGTGAGACAGACACTTCTCTGGCTGTCCTCACCTGCCCCTCGCTGCATAACTGCACATGGACATGCACGAGTACAGGTGAGAAATAGGTTCAAGAGAAGATGGAGTTTTTATTTTTTATCTCTCAGCTTCTCTCTTTCCTACATTCCAGCAAAAACAAATTAAATGGGTGCGTAGCTGACATTTTTTTTTTAAGGAAATCTGACATTTAAAGATAAACTCCAAGCAAACAATTAAATACACAGGTGAAATACACTATATTACCAAAAGTATTGGGAGACCTGCCTTTACACGCACATGAACTTTAATGGCATTCCACTCTTAGTCCATAGGGTTTAATATTGAGTTGGCCCACCAGCTATAACAGCTTCAACTCTTCTGGGAAGGATGTCCGCAAAGGTTAGGAGTGTGTCTATGGGAAGGTTTGACCATTTCCAGAAGTGCATTTGTAAGGTCAGGCACTGATGTTGGATGAGAAGGCCTGGTTTGCAGGTCCAGCACTAATATTGGACGAGAAGGCCTGTCTCCGTCTCCAATTCATCCCAAAGGTGTTCTATCGGGTCGAGGTCAGGACTCTGTGCAGGCCAGTCAAGTTCCTCCACCCCAAACTCACTCATCTATGTCTTTATGGACCTTGCTTTGTGCACTGGTGGGCAGTCATATTGGAACAGGAAGAGGCCATCCCCAAACTGTTCCCACAAAGCTGGGAGCATAAAATTGTCCCGCCTGATGCTGACACCTTAAGAGTTCCCTTCACTGGAACTAAGGGGCAGGCCCAACCCCCAAAAAACAACCCTACACCATAATTCCCCCTCCACCAAATGATTTGGACCAGTGCACAAAGCAAGGTCCATAAAGACATGGATCAGCGAGTTTGGGGTGGAGGAACTTGAATTTGAGCGCAAACTGTGAGCCAGGCCTTCTCGTCCAACATCAGTGCCTGACCTCACAAATGCGCTTCTGGAAGAATGGTCAAACATTCCCATAGACACACTCCTAAACCTTGTGGACAGCCTTCCCAGAAGAGCTGATATAGCTGCAAAGGGTGGGCCAAGGCAATATTGAACCCTATGGACTAAGACTGGGATGCCATTAATGTTCATGTGCGTGTAAAGGCAGGTGTCTCAATACTTTTGGTTATATAGTGTATTCATGAGGGCTGTCTCACTTGCCAAAGGTTTTGTATTCCCATCGTCAATTTTAAGATTTACACTGCTCTGCCACACCTAACAGTCATGTCTGCCAGGACAGGGGACCTGATATTTCTATGCAGTAGTTCAGCAACAATTACAGGTTACGTCCCCCCCCCAGTCTGTGAAGGGATAAGCAGCAGACTGATGGGTAGATCTCTCTGACACTTTGCTTTCTTATCCTATCAGAATGCACTTTGCGGAGCTGCTTATCCCAAGTTCTGCTGTACACAGGACAGGTGCTAGACTATTTTGTGCCCTATGCAAGACCAGCTACTGGCACATCCCCCCCCCCCCCAAAAAAAAAAAGTAAACATTTTTAAACACAGAAGAAAATATTAAAACAACAAGACATGAAGCTGCTTAATTTATCCAGCTAACATCATCCAATCCTGCAGCGCACAGCAGTATGCAGAACATCGGCGAAGTGTGTGGGGTACATCGGTGGCAGTTGCAAACAGGCCCAGACTGGGAGAAAAAAATAGGCCCGGCCATTTTAGACTGAGACTGAGATTTAAACAAATAAATAACTACCGTTTTCTTGATGTCTTTTGGTTACATTTAGCCCGCTTCACCCCGTTGGTGTCACTAGTTGTTATTTTTGTTATTTTATTTTTTAAATGATTTTTTAACATTTTATTTATTTTTTTACAATTGTATTTTGTATTATTTTTTTGGTATATAGTGGAGTGAACCACCGAAGGTCAAATATGTTGCCTTCAACAAGTTGCCAACATCCCGGATCAGTACATAGGATAAGACCCTAGAGTCAGGGAACTTATATACCCCCAGATAATGGAACTTTGTAGGCGAACCATACGATTAGATTAGATAAAAAATATATATTTTATTTATTTAGAAAAGCTTAAAAACAAAATACATTGCACATAAATCTCAAAAAGTACTTATACAATAGAATTTGCCTTCATATAATTATTGTATACTTCCATTTGTAAACAAGATATTTTCTCTAGAAGCCTGACATGTTTCAGGACGATGTCCCTTCTTCAGAGGCGTGTTGCAGAGAGAAAAAAATCATCATATATGTGGAAGATACATTCTGAAACAACAAATGAAAACGGTTCAGGTGCATGAATTTTCTGCTTTTACATATAGCCAGGAAGGCTTTCTTTGTAGTAGCAGATGGTGGCACTGCTAATCTTTTAAATTGAACAGCTCTTTCTGAATGCCCTCTTTTTAACATTTCAAATGTTGAATATAGCATGACCTTGTAAATGTGAAGTACTGGCCAGACATTTTTGTTTAAAATGAAATAGAAAGCCTCCTATGGCAAATGGGAAATAGAATATAAAATAAAAAAAAATATATACATATTTATGGTGTTTCGATAAAACTGCTTAAAGCTTCTTTTCCTTTCTTTCTAAGGTCAATTTGGGGACCCAGCAGGGCTATCCTTCCATTTGGGGGCCTTTGCGGAGTCATATCTGAAGCCGAGCGATAACCATTACTCCACACTGGTTGGTCAACTGACGATTACTGCGTTTTTATCCTAAATACACAAATTGCTGTCTCATCCAAAACTGGATGTCTGTGCATATTTTATGCATCTACTTCTCATTTCTAAAAACCTTCTACTGGTATGTATGGTGGACACTGTGGGTCGCTGGGCCGCTAAAACTCCTTATGTCCATATTATCACATTGTGCAAACTGTTTTCATTTGTTGTTTCAGAATGTATCTTCCACATATATGATGATTTTTTTCTCTCTGCAACACGCCTCTGAAGAAGGGACATCGTCCTGAAACATGTCAGGCTTCTAGAGAAAATATCTTGTTTACAAATGGAAGTATACAATAATTATATGAAGGCAAATTCTATTGTATAAGTACTTTTTGAGATTTATGTCCAATGTATTTTGTTTTTAAGCTTTTCTAAATAAATAAAATATATATTTTTTATCTAATCTAATCGTATGGTTCACCTACAAAGTCCCATTATACTGGGGGGTATATAAGTTCCCTGACTCTAGGGTCTTATCCTATGTATTATTTTTTTAGAACCCCGTTGGGTGTCTTTGGTGAAATATCAGGGGTCCAAACAGACCTCTGATGTTTCACCTTTGAGATAGAGAAAGGAGATTGAGGACACAGCCCTCAATTTCCATCTCTGGAGCCTCAGCAGCACAAAATGAATGAACAGGAATAACTATGTACAAAGCTTCCGTTCATTCATACAGTAGTAAACACAGTTTACTATTCCTCAGTTATGAAAAAAAAAAAAAAAGAGTCAGTGATTGGTACCGATCACTGACTTTGTCATTTCAGACAAGGAAGGGGCCAGTGAATGACACATTTACCGACTACTTCCCCACTCTCCATTATGACAGATCCCTCGCAGCAGCCAGCGGAATGGGAGAGGAGGAAAATCGGCAGAGCTGTGAGGGGGGATGGGAGAGATCAAAGCGGGGCTGGGAGAGAGGAAACAGAGGGGCCAGGAGAGATCAAAACGAGGATAGGGGACAGTGGGGCCATGAGAGAAGAAACAGGGGGGTGGGGTGATCACAGCAGGGTGGAAATACCTGGATAGGAGGGGAGGCATATAGAGGAACCAATCCCCTCCATTTCCCTCCTGCAGCCGCTGATTGCCTGCGGGAGAGAGAGGAGAAGCCGGAATTCAGCAGCTGCAGGGGATTGGTTAATGTACATGCCACTGTCTTGTTTGGACATGCTGTGGCTGTGCCCTAGGCCGCAGTGCAGTGGCAGCCCTGGCTGTAAACTCTTACATTAAAAAAATTCAGTTTTTATATATATATATATATATATATATATATATATATATATATATATATATATATATATATGTAGCGCTGGTAGATTTTTAATCTACCGCTGATAGGTAAATCTTGTGGGTTACTTGTTAGGTGAAGTTAGATTTGCCTCTGTTCCAGCTTGGCTGAGTTGCGTGTAGTTCCACACTACACGCAAGGCCGGAGGCCCACGTCGCTGTGGCGTGTGGGTGAGCCCAGAAGCCTGTCTGGGGCCTACCACAGCAGCAGAGGAATGGTCCTGAGCTGTCTATCTATCCTGAGTGAAGAAGCTGGACAACCGAGGAGATCCCAGGGGAGGACCCGTCATGGAAGGATCATGCAGAGTGCTGGTCTGGAGAGGGGCCTGGTGACTCGGTTGGAGGACGTATCCAGAAGTAATCTTACTGCATAGTGCTGCCGGGCTGGCTTAAAGGTTCAAGTACTGTGTCTGACATTCATCGCAAACCAATACATCCTGTGGCAGAGGATCGTACGGGTTTTATTCCAAACAAGTCTGTGGCAGAGACTTTTGTTCGTGCTACGTACTGGCTGCTAGGTTAGTGAGAGAAACCTATCCAGGCGGGCAAAGATTGAATACCACAAGGGCAGTACATTCAACTACAAGTGTTAAATTCCAAAGAATGTTCTAAAGAATACTAAGGAAAGGTATTTGAGCTTCCCTGCAACTTTCCTTCTGCCTCTTTCCTGCTACTTCCTTTACTACTTGTTCATTAAAGCATTGGAAAATTTATTCAAGTGTTTGGTGTCTACATCGTCCAGAGGTAAACTCAACGGAACCCTAGACCCGGTGCCGGTGAAACAGAGGTATCGAGAGTGAAGGTAACAGCCCGCTTTAAACCAGCAGCTCCACCGAGAGTTAGTGCTACATGTGGGGGCGTCGTCTGGGATTTGTTGGCCATCAATTCTCACAACCTGGAGAAGTGTTTCACCGGGAGTTTATGGTGAGAGCTGGAGAAGAAGAGGTTAAAAGTTGCAAGACTTTATTTCTGACTGCGTAGGCGGCGGGCGCCAGTGAAAGCCCAGGAGCTACGTGATCAGAGGAACAAGTGGGAGGAGTCTAGCCTAACTTGATACCGCGTGGGACGCGTGTGTGTTGGCACCAGAGAAGAAGAGAGGCCTCGTGATCGTGCTGAGAAGATCAGAGTGTGGCCATGTCTTTTTCGGTGATGCAACCAACTGTGGGGCCTAAGATGTTCACTACCAGCACCGCTGCGGGTGCTATGCTGACCGGAACCTTGCTTACGGATACCGGCATTCGTCTGAAGCCCCAGGGGAGGTTTGTCCTTTATACAGTTGGAGATATTGAAGGACTAGGCATGCTTTGCCATAAGTGTGAAGGACTGGTCATACATCTCCGTCCATTTGTTCGCTGCTCACAATGTGGAGAATATTTGTTTGTGGTGGAGCAACCTACCACGTCGCCCCGTGCTTATCGTATGGACTGGGCTACAGGTATCGCCACAGTAGAAGCTGCTACTACTGCTGAAAAAGAAAGGCAGGCCGTGATTTCACCTGTTGTCACCGAAAGTGTTCCTGAGAGGGATACTGCGGCAACCGACTCATCAGCGGACATTACTTTGATTTCCGCGTCCACTACGCCTATCCCTGTTGTACCTGTCCAGAGGAAGGTGGGATATGTAAAGGCTTCCCACGGCCGTGGTCGAGGCCTACCCCAGAGACTGCCCGAACCGGAGAAGTCCACGTCAGGAACGGGTGAGAGTTCACAGGGGATTGTATCTGGAACTTTGTGTAAATATTTGCCGGCAGAAGAGTTGAGAGATTCAGAGATAGATTCCATGTCGGATCTCTCCGGTGATGATGATTTATTTGAGACAATGTCACAAGAACTGTTATGGGCTCAGGGTGAAGACGTTGCTTCGGCCTTGACTTTCTCAGAATGGACAGCCCTGAATTCTGGGAGAACATCACCTTGTGTGGAGCCACACAGTACTGTTAAGGAGACATTGCCTAAAGTTACTACTTTGTTGTCGACACCCGTCGGGTTTATGGTGAGCAAGTCATTGAACTCTTGTGTGCCCCCTGGTTTGGGGAAAAATAGATCGTTGCCCAAACTTGCACGTTTACAGAGAATGCTTAACAAACGTGGGAATATGGTTTGGAGTTCCCATATGTAACCCAGGACATTATGCAAGAGATTGAAGCCAACCGGGAGCTGTGGTACAGTGAAGCTGTTTGGGACTATTTGTCTGTGCCTAAGCCTTTCCGGAAAACTGGACATTCTGTCGCTATCGATGAACGCTTCAGTGGATGTTTCCTACACTGGAACTATGGTCAGCACATTTATGCTGACAAAGTGGTCATTTGCAGACCAGGAAAAGATGACATTGTGTACTTTATTACTACAGTGGATAAACTGGGAAAGAAACTGACATTGCCAGATCCTCGGTTCTACTGGTGATTATGGATAAAGAACTATGCAGACCCGCCAGTACACCCACCTTTGGATCAGTTCCCAAGCAGATTGGCCTGTTACATTCCGCACTAACTCCTGATGAAAGACGTTGTCGTATCCTAGCCAATCTTTGCCTCTATTGTGGAGGAAATGGACATTTTCTATGCGACTGTCCCAGGAAGTTCAAGAAGCCACCTACCTACTCTCCAGCATATTTCCAGGTTTCTGGGACTTCTCCCTCACAACTCGTTCTTCCCATTTCACTGCAGTTGGGAGAATAAGAGATCCGGCTCCAGGCTATAATCGACTCTGGAGCATGCAGTTGCTTCATGGACTTGAACCTGGCAAGGAACCTTAGGTTGCCCCCCTCCACAAGAAACGGGGGCTGGAAGTCCGTTTAGCAGATGGCATCCTACCTAACTCCGGCCTTGTTACTCAAGAGACTTCTCCTCTCCTTATTACCTCTCCCGATGGCCATCGGGAATTCGTACGTTTTGACGTTTTGAGTTCACCTATGTCTCCAATTATCTTGGGTATCCCTTGGCTCCAAGCCCATAACCCCCAGATCGATTGGAACAAGAAGGAAGTCCTGTTCACTTCCCCCTATTGCCAACAACATTGCCTCATCCCTGAATCCAGAGATACCACCAGTTGTCTGACAGTCCAGTCGGTATCCTCCACCAACCAGGATGTACCCCAGGCGTACCATGAATTCCTGGATGTTTTTGATAAGAAAAAGGCCGATGTTCTACCACCACATCGGCCATATGATTGTCCTATCGAGCTGCTTCCAGGGGCCGAAGTTGGACGTATATTTCCCCTCTCTGAAGTGGAATTGGGGACACTACGACAGTACATAGACGAAAATTTGGTAAAGGGCTTCATCCGTCCTTCTTCTTCTCCTGCCGGTGCCAGCATTTTCTTTGTCGAAAAAAAAGATAAGACTCTAAGACCATGTGTGGACTATAGGGAATTAAATAAAATCACCATAAAGAACCGATATCCACTCCCACTGGTCCCCAAACTCTTCCAGAGACTTCGTTCAGCCCAAGTGTTCACCAAACTCGACCTCCGGGGTGCCTACAACCTCGTTCGCATCCGTGAGGGCGATGAGTGGAAGACGGCATTCAGAACGAGGTTCGGGCACTTTGAGTATTTGGTGATGCCGTTTGGGCTCTGTAATGCCCCGGCTACTTTCCAGCACTTCGTAAACAACATCTTCCGGGAATATCTTGACTACTTCGTCATCATCTATCTGGATGACATCCTTATCTTCTCAACCACCTTGGAGCTCCATCGGACTCACGCAAAGACAGTATTACTCACACTAAGAAAACACGGACTTTACGCGAAAGCAGAAAAGTGTGACTTTTAAAAGAAATCCATACAATTCCTAGGGCTCATCATCTCTACCGGTGGTGTAGCTATGGATCCACAGAAAGTGCAGGCAATCCTAGACTGGCCAACTCCGTCAGACAAGAAGGGTGTACAAAGGTTTGTAGGGTTTGGAAACTTCTATAGAAGGTTTATAGGGAACTTTTCTTCCATCATCTCGCCCATAACCCAAGTAACCCGCCTACATGTTCGCTTCCTGTGCTCCTCCGAAGCCCAATCTGCCTTTGAGAAACTGAAGTCTTTGTTTACTTCTGCACCAATTCTTCGACACCCTGATCCTGCCCTGCCCTATATTTTAGAGGTCGATGCCTCAGAGGTAGCTACAGGAGCAGTACTTTCACAGCGCCTGGCACCCAAGTCGCTGCTTCACCCTGTGGCTTTCTCCTCCTGGAAAATGAGCCAGCCCGAGAGGAATTACGACATAGGTGATCGTGAGCTTCTGGCCATTAAGACAGCCTTAGAATAGTGGAGATACCTTCTTGAGGGAGCCACGCACCCAATAATGATATTCACCGATCACAGAAACCTCGAGTACCTCCGCACTGCCAAACGCCTGAGACCCTGTCAAGCTCGCTGGGCTCTGTTCTTTTCACGATTCAACTTTCACATCACCTACAGCCCTAGCTCCAAGAATGGCAAGGCCGATGCTTTATCCCGAATGTTTCCTGATACCCCAGAAAACAACATCCAGTACGATCTTGTCTCCACAGAACTTTCTTTTGATTCAACCTGATCTAAGGTCTTCTCTTGAACAGGCCTCCCTCCAATGCCAGGAATCAGAGACTTCCTCTTTAAGAAGCCAGGGGGGGTATCTCTGGTATCAGGACAAGATCTTTGTCCCACAACAAGCCAGAATCCAGGTTTTACAAACTTTACTTGATCATCAACTTGCTGGCCACTTCGGTGTACGGAAAACTATGGATCTTATTCAGCGATCCTTTTGGTGGCCTACCTTGAAAACTGATTGCAAAAAGTATGTAAGCTCCTGCACTGCCTGCCAGCGAAACAAGGGGTCCAACGTTAAGTCTTGGGGTCTGCTATGTCCTTTGCCGGTACCAGAACAACCATGGAGGAATATATCTATGGACTTCATAGTAGAGCTGCCACCCTCTGAAAGATTCACAACGATTCTAGTTGTTGTAGACCGTCTGTCCAAGATGTCACACTTCGTGCCTATGATAGGTACTCCTTCCGCTGCAGACACAGCAAAGGCCTTCATAAGAGAGATAGTCAGACTTCACGGCCTTCCTGACAGCATTGTGTCTGATAGAGGGGTCCAATTTACTTCCCGATTTTGGAAAGAGCTCTGCAAAGTTTTGTCTATTGAAGTTTGCCTATCCTCTGCCTATCACCCCCAGAGCAACGGTCAGACTGAAAGGACTAATCAGACCTTAGAACAATATCTACGCGGTTTTTGCTCCACTTCCCAGGATCACTGGTCCTTGTTACTCAACTGTGCGGAGTTCGCATATAATAACTCAGTACACTCAACCACCGATCAATCACCGTTTTGGGCCAACTATGGGTTCCATCCTTCATTTCTACCTAATGTCATTCCAGAGACCTCAGTTCCAGCAGTTCAAGACAGGATAAAATCCATTCAGACTAACTTTCAAACTCTCCGGTTAACCATGCACAAGGCCCAAGAAGACTACAAGGAACAATATGACAAAAAGAGGGGGGACAGCCCTAGCTTTAAGGTTGGAGATGAGGTTTGGCTCTCCTCGGCAAATCTTAAACTTCCTTGTCCCTCCCGGAATTTGGGACCAAGATTTATTGGCCCATTCAAGATTAGACGGGAGATTAATCCAGTAGCCTTTGAACTGTCACTCCCGAGTTCTTATAAAGTGCACCCTGTGTTTCATGCCTCCTTACTTAAAGCTGTTATCTCTAGTCCTTTTTCAGGAAGGAAAGAAGATCCTCCGCCTCCAGTTTCTATGGGAGATGAAACAGATTATGAAGTTGAGGCCATCCTGGACTGCCGCCGGAGAGGTAGGATCATTCAATTTCTTATAAAGTGGAAGGGTTACCCAGCAGAAGAAAGTTCTTGGGAACCTGCAGCCAATATACATGCTTCTAGACTTTTGCAGAGATTCCGAGCTCGTTACCCCGAAAGATGGGCCCGGTTGGGCATCCGGAGGTTGCCCCTTGGGGGGGGGCACTGTCAGGGAAATGGCTGTGTTGTGGGCAATTCCGCCAGTAACCATCATGGTGGCAGGCGAGTCTAGTGAGCACGCCCTGATCTTGTGGGCACACCCCTCCGGCCTATTTAAACCTGCTGCTGACACTTGCAGTTTGCTGGATTATCAAACAGCTCCTGTGTTCCTGTGCCTTGTATACTCTGAAGACCCCTGCTTGACCTCTGCTCGGCTTGACCTGTGTTCTTGTTTATCTCCTCGCTCTGACCCCGGCTTGGCTGACTACTCTCCGATCTTCTGCCCTCTGTGTATGACCCGGCTTGTTCCTGTACCTCTCTCAGACTGTCTTTTGGTATCTGACCCCTGGCCTGGCTGCGTACCCTGTTCCTGGTTTACCCTGCTGTTACCGTTCAAGACTTCTCTCTCCGCACGGCTGCCACAATGCACTCTAGCTACTTACAGCCAACCAGCCAGCTTGCAGTATCCCTGGCAACCCGTGCACCTCTGTGCATCGCATTCCCTGTACCCAAATCCAGGGACGTGCTGCACTCAGCCGCAAGGGGCGCCCTCTCAGCAACCCGGCCTCACACTACAGACTTGACAGTGTCAGTGTTTAGAGATCTTCGTGATCAAGATTTGATGTTCATCTCAGTGTTTCTAAATCCAAGGATTTCTTTTTGCTAGCCAGATTTCCTTATTGAACATATTGTTAAAAGAAAAATGTTGAAATTGTAATATCTCTCTACTGTCTTCTTCTCTTCTTTACTTTAATCCAAGTTTTAAGCTCAAATACCTACTCTCAGGCTTGGGAGTCATTATTTTTTTACAGAGGACGTTGAGGACAACGTCTATTGTAGTGGGGGGAGTATGTAGCGCTGGTAGATTTTTAATCTACTGCTGATAGGTAAATCTTGTGGGTTACTTGTTAGGTGAAGTTAGATTTGCCTCTGTTCCAGCTTGGCTGAGTTGCGTGTAGTTCCACACTGTGCCAGTGGGTGTCGTTGTCACCATAGGCTGGTGTTGGAAAGGCAACGTTTTGAAGCGGATGAGTCCTCCTCTTTCCCGGAGACAGCTCGGTGGAGGTGGTCCTCCGAGTTGCATTCTGGGAGAGGATATTTATGGGACAGACGGCATGTTTAGGGGTTCATTTTCAGCCACCTGCTGGCCCTCCTGGCCGACAGGTATGCGTTAAGAGTACCACCTCATGGTCCTCCGTGCCGCTGTGGCGTGTGGGTGAATGAATGAATGATTTGTATAGCGCTGCAAATGCGAACTGAATCGTCTCAAAGCACTAGATCTGTCCTGTGTTGTCCAGCTTCTTAGAAGAGGTAGGTCTTGAGTTTCTTCCTGAAGGTCTGATGGTTTTCTTCCATGCGCATGTGAGTAGGTAGAGCGTTCCATAACCGTGGTCCTTGGACTGCGAATCTTTGTTCTCCTTTTGTTTTGTAGTGGGTTTTTGGAATAAGGAGGAGGTTTTGATTAGAAGATCGAAGATTGCGATTGGGTGTGTAGTGCTTTATTTTCTCGCATTTATTTATAGGTATTGAAGAGCGTTTCCTTGTATACATTTGTGGGTGAGGCAGAGGGTCTTGAAAGTGATTCGGTTCTTTACGGCTAGCCAATGTAGGCTCCTCAGGGAAGGGGAGATGGATTCCCAGGGTTTTTTCCTGTTAACAGTCTTGCCACCGTGTTTTGGATGAGTTGCAAGCGCGCAAGCTGATATTGGGTAGTCCTATGTAGAGGGAGTTTGCGTAGTCGAGTCTGGAATTGATGATTGTTCCAACTACTGCTGCTTTGTCCTCTTCTGGGACGAAGGGGATAAGTCTACATAGCAGGCGGAGGAGATGGTGAGATTGGCTGACTACTGATCCTATTTGTGCATACATTGACATTTCTGAGTCAAATATATATATATATATATATATATATATATATATATATTTATATATATATTTAACTGATCGCTAGCCACCCCAGTACAGTTTTACCAGACCAGTGTAGCCAGCAACAATGTTCCTGATCGCTAGCCACACCAGTGCCAGTACACCCATCAACTTTGTTCGCCACCACATCATTACTGTGTCACCAGAGCCAGTGCAGCCAACAACCGTGTTTCTGGGTCACCCAGTCACCAGTGCAGTGTTGCCTCTGCCTGTCGCTATAGGCGGCGCTACCCCTTCGTTCTTTCTACTGTCCTAGTGATCCAGGGCCTCTAAAAATTCAATAGGTAGTCAGGAGCTTAGATACATAATTTATACACCTTGAAAACTCACCATGCCTCCAATTAAATAGATTGAAGGGTCTACTTTGTAAAAATGTAATCATTCTGTGGGTCTTTCTCCTTTCTTTTTTTTTTTTTTTTTGTTCCAAACAAGTTTTATTGAGACAAATACAAGTTAACAACATATGACTGTTTTACGGATACAAGATCAATACGATGTTGTGACATGTTAAACATGATATACAGAGTATATGTAAAGCCATAAGTTAAAACGACAATTACAGGTGAACAATGAAAATATGAAGGTGCTTGTATATCTTTGATGTTACTAATTTAAGTTAGTCATAACAATGTAATTTGAAAGAGAGAGAGATTAAGGCTATCGTAGACAGGAGGTATGGTCATCATTTATGGGTACGTTTTGTCTGATGTAGATGACCCGGTAAAGGATATGTCAAATAGGAGCTTCCGTAAATTATGCATATTTTGTGGAATCTTGTTACGTAATATTTTTTGATTGCCAAAGTGCAAGTGTCCAGCACTGGCACTGAGGAGAGTGCTCTTTTGTATTTGAAACTTAAAAGGGGGGGGGTAAAAGAAGTAGAGAAAGAAAAAAAAAAAAAGTAAAAAGGGGGGGTGGGTGGAAGGGGGTCTAAGTGTAGGTTAGGGGCACTGCTCTTTGTGAATGAAGATGGAGAAATGGCGAGATGTCTAGGTGATTTTACGTATCTTGGTGTTTAATTATCTGAATGTATTCCAGTTGAGCGCAGAAGAGGTTTTCAATGGTGTAGCTACTTTTTTTAATTAGAGGCAAGACGTTGTGTCAACTGATCTTGTCCATGTTCTGCAATGAGCAGTTTATAATGGGTGAATTTGAACCTGTCCTGAAAAGAGGCTGATATAGAGTTTAAGTCTTATTTAATGGGAAGGGGCCCATTATCTGCGAATAGTCATTGGAAGTTTTGAAGTGAATCCATGCAGTCCATGTGGTTGTGAATTTGTGGTGCCCCAGAGTCTAGGTATACACATTTTAGCTGCATTGATTAGCATCATCGCTAGGGATTTGTAGTATGGAACGTTATTAGAGACATGATGGTGCAGTAAGAACTGTGCAGGTGTATAGTCAGGAGAGTATGTAGTTATTTTGTTTGCGTGTGAACCTTTTTCCAGAAAACTTGAATGAGTGGGCATTCCCACCATATGTGCAAGAGATCATCAGTTACTTGTTGGCATCTCCAACATTGATCAGATTTGGAGATATCGTACCTGTTTAGGAAAGATGGGGTGCGGTACCATCGGGAGATTATTTTGTAGTTGTTCTCTTGGATGGAAACATTGGTTGAGCCTTTGTGTATGTTACAATATTTTTTCTCCGAATTGGTGTTTGTTAGGTTTACGTTGAGATTTTGGGTCCAGGCCTTATGCCCTGTACACACGATCGGAAATGCCACCAGCAAAACTCTGATGAGAGCTTTTGGTCGGAAAATGCGACCGTGTGTATGCTCCATTGGACTTTTGCTGGCAGAATTCCAGCCAGCAAAAGATTGAGGGCAGGTTCTCTATTTTTTGGTCGGAAAAAGTTCCTATCCAAAAATGCGATCATCTGTATGCAATTCCGACACGCAAAAAATCACTCATGCTCAGAATCAAGTACGAGACGTAAGCGCTCGGTCTGATAAAACTAGCGCTCGTAATGGAGATAGCACATTCGTCACGATAGTTATGACAAACGGATTTCTTTATTATTTCTCGTGGTCTCATGAATAATCTTTTTTGTTTTTAAATCCAGATCTCCATAATAATGTTTAGAATTATTTTTTATAGTCATCTTTTTTTTTTATTTTTAATCATCTATTTTTTGGATTATTTTTAAATTCGTTTCTAGTGATCTCCATAATTTATTTTTTTTGGTGTGTCAAGTTTCCACAACAACATTATTATCTTGTATTTTTATGAAGCTCAAGGAGGTTGGTTTGTGTGGTGTCCCTTGTTAATTTGACATTGTATTTTTGAAATGTACCTGCCTACTCACAAACAAACTGTCCTTTTTGAAGAAAAACACATAGGCAAGTGCTTTCATATAAAAAATCTACATTTATTCTGGCTCATAATAACAAAATAAAGAGGAAGGCAATGATGGAGAAACTGCTTGAATTTGAGAAGCCTTTGGCCCCCAGGGCAGACATCAACTCTTTGTAAATTAAAATTGGTAGCCTGAGAAATCCATATTTAAGGGAGCACAATCTGGTCTAGGACTCCCAGAGATTAGGAACAGCAGCAGATGACATATATGTCCCCATGCTGTGGCGCTACAACAGGCTGCGTCTTCTGTCAGACCAGACTGAACCTAGGCCATCACTTTCTTGTCTTCCCTGCAGCCTTCCCTCCACGCTTCCTTGCAGCCTTCCCTGCAGCCTTCCTTGGAGGCTGTGGCTCTGGAGGTGGACTTGTGGCAAGAGGATGAGGAGGAAGAGAATGAGGAGGAGGATGGGCGAGCGCACATAAGTGCATGTTCTCACTAATTTGGCCCCTCAAACCCTTCCGACGGGCGTGAAAAATTAGATTCTCACACATGAAGCATTGGCCCTCCCCAATTTGCTGCAATTTTGCAGCTACATAGCAGCCATAGGCCTCTTCAGCGTCGGGGGGTGTTTTCAGGGCCGCATTAGCCTCCTTAATGAGGTCCAGTGCTGCCTCCTCCACGTTACTTCCCTTCCTGGCCCTTTTTGTTGTAAGGCAGAGGGGAGGCACCTGGGATTGGGTGAGGCTCCTACTGGACCAGGCCACTTCCTGGCTGACACTTACCCCCGCCTCCTCCTGTGCGCCACGTTCCAGAGCCTCGTCCTGGCTGAGTTCTTCCTGTGCATGAAAAAGGGACATAGTTTTAGAATTTGGTTCATCAATCACACACAATTTTCAGGTCATGACTGTAGCAAATTGAATGTTAACAAATAGAAAAGACTATCATTCTGAGCCCAGCATTGTTCATTCTTGTCACAATCATTTTTGGCCCCTACTGTCTATTGATATGTAAAACACTTTTTGTTAAATTATGCATTTATTATCAATAATAACATCTAGTTAACAACAATAATTTTCGGACAATAAATATGTTCAAAAATACTATACCTGGCTCCAGCTGGGCTCCTCCACTTTTTCCAAGCCCAGGTTGGTCCTCGGAAGCCTCAGCTTGGGTTGAGGGAAGGCTGGATGGAAGTGTAGAAAGTGATTTCCTGGCTTCCATCTGGTCTTCCAGAAACCGCATCCTGTTGTAGTACCACAGACTGGGTACATACACATCCTCTGCTGCTGCTCCTGATCTCATGGAAGCCTGGACCTTATTAAGCTCCTTCCTATACGTGCTTCTCAAGCTACCAATTTTCTTCTCCACAAACTTGATGTCTGCGTCGGGGACCTGCATCTTCACAAATTGCAGCAGTTTCTCCAGCGATGCCTTCTTAGATGGTTTATTGTGATATAAGGGGTTTTTAACCTCCCACAAATTTCTCATATCCCTGTATTTGTCTATGAACTGGCCTATGAATTCCGGGTCTTTGAATTGTTTCATATTTGCTGCAAGACAAAACACAAGACAAAAACATTATTATCAGGCTAAACTCTCCTAATCATATCCCAATATAGGCCTCAATCTAGAATCAGTATAGGCCACTGATGTCCCAAGTTAAAATGTTACCTTCGTTATAATGTTCGGCGCTTCCGGTCCTCCTTCCTACGCACACAGAACGTAGGTACGACACACGTGTGTTAGCTTTATATACACTGCGCATGCATGAAACTCTGCCCCGCGTCGCCCCTGACATTCTTTCTAGAATATTCCCCGCCTCTTCTCTTTCGGCGCAGTGGGAGATGAACATGGAGGAGGTGCAGGTGCATAATAGCAGTAACGAGGAGGAGGAAAGCCCGGAGCCCAAAACATCCCAATCCTGGAGGAGAAGATTTAAGGCGTCAAATATGGCCTTTGTAGAGATGGTGGAGATGGTGGACATCTTGAAGAAGGCCGACTATCATGGGAACCTATGAACCTTACCTAAACCCAAATGTGAGAAAGGCCAAGATCATGACTAAAGTTGTGAAGAGTCTGCACAGGAATTTTGGGGTACGACGGTCCAAGGAGCAATTGAGGAAACGCTGGTCAGACCTGAAATTGAGGGAGCAGGATCAGTACAGAAGGATCAAGAAAGTGCTTCTAAAAAGTAAGTAGCTGTCGTGTGTTCCTATTATTATTATTATTTGCATGCTGCTCCATGTGCTTTTCTTTACTATTGTACAGTTTAAAATGGCAACTTTCAGGCTCGTGGGCACAGTAATCGTTCGCAGTAAACATCGTTCGTTCGCTAACTAAATACGATGTTTTTGGCAGATACAGGGTTAACTACATTTGGTCATGCTAATTTGTATTAAAAGAAGTTTAGGACATTGTTGTCTAGATGTATTTGTAACTAGAATGAAATGCAAACTTGATTCAGTGTAATGTAAGGAGAGGACACTCAGCAGCTGTTTACACATCTGGACTCAGGAGCACTAGTGTGGGACACAAGAACATACTTTTTAGGGTGTCCCACACAGGTGCTCCAGTGGATACTTGGGGTGTCTCCATGTGTGAAATTTGTCCAAAGAAGGTAAGTATTCCAGCTTTGTTAAGGGAATAAATCATGTCTTTAGCTTGGAACTCTGCCAAAACAGACAATTGTACCCCACTTCGAAGAAATGTTTCACATTCATATTTCTGGCCACAAATATCGGTGTGCTAAGTATACCTTTTGTTTCATTCTTATAGGGGGGAAAAGACTCGGGACGTCTGAGGACACCAGGAACCCCCCACCTACTAAAGAAGGGGAACTCAGCACACAACCAAAGGATGTGGAGGAAGGAGAGGTGGTTGAAATAGTGACCACAACAGGTGAGTGTCTGACACCACAGATTCAGGTAATAGATGTATGCCTGCATATTTATAATACATGGTGTGTATTTTTCTTTTAGGTGATGTGCATGTTGTGGAAGAACAATCTACTCATTTCACCACTGACAGTGCACAAAGGCTAATCCAGGACATCACGTTTTGTAGTCGGGATTTAGACTTCATAAAGGAAAAAACCAAGGAGATTGAACAAAGAATGAAGAACGGGATTGATGTATCAGGGAGAATCTAAATCCAAAAAAATGACACCTTTTTTCAGAGAAAATTTAACTAAAGTTTTAATACAGTTTAAAAGCCAAATTTGGAAGATGCACACAGTGTGTCAACATGTGCTATCTGCCATCAGGGGATAACAATGTATACATTTTGTGGGTGCAACCCATTTCTCGCAACTCTAGTAGGTGAGAGGAAGGGGTTGCACCCCCAAAACACGTCCATTGATCCCCCATGATGGGAGATAGCACATGTTGACATTAGGCATGGGATCAGGAGGGAAATCCCCATTTTGACTTCCAATTTGTGTGCATCTTCTAAATTTGGCTTTTACAGGGGTGACATCACCCCATCTGATGAAGGCAAGATCAACACATTTTTGACACTATAATGTCTGATATTGCCTTCAGTTTTTCAATGTTGAACTTTGTAAGTTCCTGAGTTGTGTATGTTATGTTTTGAAACATATATGTAACCAAAAAAGTGTGGAAATGTGGCCGCCTCTATCTCACACTGCTCTGCGCTAGGACTCACTGAGAGATATGATGTAGTACAAAGCAGCTGCTTAAAATAAAATCAACATGTGTAAATAAGCAATAAAATCATAGACAACCAAAAGAACCGATGCCAAAAGTCTCTAATTCCTTATTGCAGCAGCGCTATGTGTCAAGCCATTCCGGACACATGAAAAAGACATTATTGATCAAGGAGATCCAGGAAAGTTCAAATAGCTGTGTTCTATAGAAGTGAAGAGCTTCTTTCACCAAGGGTAATCACCACGTGTAGGGGAGATCCCCCCAATGAGATTGCACTCACCAGAAATTCAGCATACATAAGCCTTAATGATGTTAATTATTAATAGCTTTCCTTCTCCTTTATCCAGCCGCCAGATGTCAGTCACATTCTCGGTTGATACCGCATAACATATGGGAGAAATAAGATGACCATATAGCGTAATATTGCTAAAACAATTTTATTAAATCATCCAAAATATTCCTCAGACGACGTCCAGAAGTGACGAAACGCGTCAGTGACGTAATCCACCGGAAGTGACGCGTGCGTTCCATGCACCGGAGAGGAACTAGGAAGTAGGCTGGTTACTGTATCCAGTAAACGTTCTGGAGGACCTACCGGGAGACGGGATAGCAGGCACAGTGCACTTTTTTTACAACTGCTCGTTTTTATTATATATCTGGTACGCAGTTTACAAGGGGGGAATATTTTGGATGATTTAATAAAATTGTTTTAGCAATATTACGCTATATGGTCATCTTATTCCTCCCATATGTTATGCGGTATCAACCGAGAATGTGACTGATATCTGGTGGCTGGATAAAGGAGAAGGAAAGCTATTAATAATTAACATCATTAAGGCTTATGTATGCTGAATTTCTGGTGAGTGCAATCTCATTGGGGGGATCTCCCCTACACGTGGTGATTACCCTTGGTGAAAGAAGCTCTTCACTTCTATAGAACACAGCTATTTGAACTTTCCTGGATCTCCTTGATCAATAATGTCTTTTTCATGTGTCCGTAACGGCTTGACACATAGCGCTGTTGCAATAAGGGATTAGAGACTTTGGGAATCGGTTGTTTTGGTTGTTTATGATTTTATTGCTTATTTACACATGTTTTGAAACATGTCTGTTTATGTAAAAAAAAAAAAAAATCAAGGTAAAACTTTATAAAACCAAGATGTTATTTTTTTACCCAAAAATGTTTTACAACGCACATATGCATGTGCACGGAGTAAAAGTTTTTATACTCAACAATGTGTGGCTTCTTCTTTCAATGCTCAATACCACTTTTTGTATTAAGTTGGCGTTTACAGTGACAATGGGTGTTATTTAAATAATGGAAAAACCACTTGGCACTACAAGTACACTAGGAGAACCTAGGAGACAGCTAAAAGAAACACAAGCAGTAAATCAAATTCAAGATTTTATCATCTCAAATTTTTTTTTTTTTTTTGAAAATATTTAAAAATTGGTGGCATAGCAATTGCCCCCCTACCCGTAAAATAAGCTCAACTGAGGCTACATAATTAGGAGCATTTTGCTTTAAAAAGTTGTGCAGTATGCAGCATGATAACACGATGTGGTTAAGTTTGTTCTCCACCATATTTATTGCCGTTAGAAATACAATTACATTACACAGCACTCTGCACCCCTGGACACCTTTACATTAGACAGCACCCTGCAGCTCTGGACTCCTTTTACATTACACAGCACCGTACCTCTGGACCCCTTTTACATTACACAGCACTGCACCTCTGGACCCCTTTTTACATTACACAGCACTCTGCACCCCTGGACCCCTACATTACACAGCACTCTGCACCTCTGGACCCCTTTTACATTACATGGAACTCTGCACCTCTGGACCCCTTTTACATTACACAGCACTCTGCACCCCTGGACACCTTTTATATTACACAGCACCACACCTCTGGACCACTTTTACATTACACAGCAGCACTCTACACCCCTGGACCCCTTTAGATTTACACAGACACCCCCCAGCTCTGTCCCTTCCTACATTAAACATGCAGATGGAGAGACAGTGAGCAGCGCTGAACAGAGGGCAATCACCTGCTGATTTACTTAAGTTAGCTTCAGCAGCTCCCTACTCAGCGCTGCTCACTGTCTCTCTCTCCCCTGCGGTACATGAGAGAAAGTGTTTTTCTTACCCTGCTGGATGCTCCAGATGGAGAAAACCAAACTTGGCGCCGCTGTAAATAAAGCAATGCGCACGCATCATGGGCATCATATCCCATACGGCCAATCAGCGCACCACAGAGGCACAGCGCCTCCCACTCCGCCACCTGCCAATCGCGCACAAGCCGGCCTAGGAAAAAAAACGTCATATGCCCCACCCACCCCCACATCAAGGGAGACAGACAGTTCCACCAGCCAACCAGGCGGAAGGCCTGAAAAACACAGAAAACGACGCAGGAGCCCAAAGCATAGGAACACACAAACCTGCCCCCTGACACCCCCCCCCAGTGGGTGGCACCCGGGGCGGCCCGCCCTCCCACCCCCCACTTGGTACACCACTGGTCGGTAGAACTCCGTCTGGGCAAAGAATCCACCATCCGAAATCCGGCCATTCTTCCCCACGTCCACATATAAAAACTCATATGTCATCGACACCATCGCCATCAACCTATATTGAAACCCTTATAATTAAAATAGTATGACCCCGAATGGGGTGGTGGGACGATGTGGACGTGCTTCGCATCGATTGCCCCTCCACAGTTGGGAAAGTCCCAATGCTCGGCAAACTGGGAGGCCACAGTCTGCCATTCCTGTGGTGTTGAAGGAAACTGTGGAGTCAAAACAGAAAAAAACAAATTAGTACTTTTGCACATAACATTGCAAGCAGATTAGACACAAACATTCTTGGCCAACATCAGTATAATATTTATTTTAAGGAGTATTTAACTACTTCAGTACCCGGCCATAGTAATATGACGTCCACAGATGGGATCTCCCATCCTGGGTGGACGTCATATGACGGCCTGGGATTCCCGGCCGTCTAGGGGGCCCGCCGCATTGCTCGGGACCCGGTGTGTGTGGCCGGCGGCCGCGATGTCCGCCAGGCACCCGCGATTGCCCGTTAACCGGGCCGGACCGTGGATCTGTGTGTGTAAACACATAGATCCACGTCCTGTCAGTTGTGAGTAGACCGATCTGTGTTCCCAGTACAGCGGAACACTGATCGGTCTCCTCCCCTTGTACATCCCCGCCCCCTACAGTTAGAAACACTCCCTTAGGAAACATATTTAACCTCTTGTGTCCCCCTAGTGGTTAACCCCTTCACTGCCTGTCACATTTACACAGTAATCAATGCAATTTTATAGCATCGATCGCTGTATAAATGTGAATGGTACCAAAAATGCGTCAAAAGTGTCCGATGTGTCCGCCATAATGTCGCAGTCATGAAAAAAAATCGCGATCGCCGCTATTACTAGTAAAAAAAATAAATAAATAATTTTTTTAAAAAAATGCCCTAAATTTATCCCGTATTTTGTAGACGCTAGAACTTTTGCGCAAACCAATCAATATACGCTTATTGCAATTTTTTTTACCAAAAATATGTAGAAGAATACGTATCGGCCGAAACTGAGGAAAAAATTTGTTTTTTTTTTTTAAAATTGGGATATTTATTATAGCAAAAAGTAAAAAATATTGTGTTTTTTTCAAAATTGTTGCTCTTCTTTTGTTTATAGCGCAAAAAATAAAAACCGCAGAGTTGATACCACCAAAAGAAAGCTCTATTTGTGGGGAAAAAAGGACGTCAATTTTTTTTGGGTACAACGTCGCACGACCGCGCAATTGTCGTTTAAAGTGCGACAGCGCTGAAAACTAAAAATTGGCCTGGGAAGGAAGGGGGTGAAAATGCCCTGTATTGAACCGGTTAAAGACAAAAAGATAAGGTCCACTTATCAGATTCCTCACCCCCTCTGATGGCCCATTGGAAAAAGTTTTGGGGGGGGTTCTAAATGAGCTTGGGAGCCAAAAAAAGCCTCTTGCACTCTGCCTGAATTTAAGGACACAAATAACATTTGGACACATTTTAGGGGGTGTTTAGGGTAAAGCACTACAATGGAGCTGACAAAATACATTGTTAAGTGACTAGGCTGGGTGTATATGGGCCCAGCATAGCATGCTGGGGAGGTTAGTGAAGGCAAATATGCATGTAGGCCAAAAAATTAGTATTAAAAGCTTACAGCATGCATGAGGACAAAGGGGACATTCACAGCATATTACAATCATGGTAATTAGGGAATGATGAAATAAATACAATACATTAGCATACATTAAATACATATAATGTGATGTTAAAGGAGAAAACTTACCCTAATAAAGTCGCTCTGCAGGACCTGTATGATGGCAGAACAGGTCTCTGGGATAATGATCCCCAGAGCCTGGGGGGGGAGATGCCTGTAGAGAACTTGAGGTCCTGTAGACTTCTCCCCATCACCAAGTACCGCAACGTGGCGACTAGCCTCTGCTCCGGAGTGATGGCTTTCCACATGCAGGTGTCCTGCTTCGTAATATAAGGGGACAGCAAAGCCAACAGACAGTGAAAAATGGGGTCCGTCTTTCTGAGAAAATTCCTGAAATCATCAGGATTATTCTCCTGGATCTCCCGCAGCAAAGGCATATGAGAGACTTGGTCACACTGGAGCAAACAATTCTTGGTCCATGAACTCCTCCCCACCCTGTTCATGGACTGGGCTTGGGTCAAAGCAAGAACTCCAACACCAAGCACCCGCATAGCACGAACTCTACGACGAGCACGTACCCGTAACATGGCTTCAAAATGGTCGGCTGGTCAGAACGAACTCACAGAACGCACTGAAGAACAGCAAGGCCTGTGAAGAGCGAGCTGAAAATCAGAAACAAGCGGACAAGAACGCACTGAAAAACAGATACGAACTGACTACACACACTGAAAACCAGATACAAACCCACAAGTACAAACTGAAGAGCAATAACGGACTGAAAAGCACGAGGCTGAAAAGCGCAAATTGCCTCTCACCAAACTTCTACTAACATGAGATTAGCAGGAGGAGCCCAAAGGGTAGCGCTCTGGCTATTGAACTTCCTTTTTCTAGTCCCGTCGTACGTGTTGTACGTCACCGCGTTTTTGACAGTCGGAATTTGGTGTGACCGTGTGTATGCAAGACAAGTTGGAGCGGAATCCCGTCGCAAAAGCCATCATAACTTTTTCCGATCAAAATTCCGATCGTGTGTACGTGGCATTACAGGCACTCCCTTCCACTGCTTGAGTGTTTTCGTGTTGTGAACAGTCGAAATGATATGGCGTTGTGGTGTTTGCTGTAGACATAATTTCTCAAAGGAGGTCAGAGGTTTGGAAAGGTCTGATGAACACTGCATAGAGTTTACATAGTGTCTAATTTGCAAATATTCCAAAGTATTTAACTGTGGGATGGCCCAAAGTGTGTTTGGGTTGTCGTGTGATTGTAGTTTACCATTTAGAAGGAGATGGTATATTCGTATGCCAATATTTGGTTGCTTGCTTGAGAGTGGGTGAAGGGCCAACCCAGGAGGGAATTCTGGGTTCATTAGCAATGGCGATAGGGGATCTAGAGTTGAGGAAAGTTTGGTGTTACAGCAGATTTCTTTGGAACATAGTAGGGAGACTTCTATGATGGGATGTTCTGTTAAATCTTTTGGTAAGAGGTTGTGTGGGATCCAAGGTGAGTAGTTTAAGGGGTTCTTTGAAAAGGCATTTTCTAGGCTTACCCAGTCCTTTATCTGATGGTGGATATGCCTATCAATAATGCGTTGTAGGTGACAGGCCCAGTAGTAGTATTGAATGTTGGGCAAGCCTATCCCACCCTTGGTTTTAGGTTTTGTCAATTGAGCATAACTAAAGCTGGAGCGTTTTTGATTTCATAAAAAACACTTTTTAGTACTTCAATCCCCCTGTTCTTTACGGAGAACAGGACACCTTCCACATGTCATACTATAACTCAGTGGCGGCTGGTGAAGTTTTAGGATGGGGGGGTGCCAGGCCCCGCCCTTCCTTTTTGACCCCTCCCACTTGGTGAAAATGGGCATGGTTTCAGCGAAATAGTGGGCGTGGCTCTAAGGTGGTGGGGTTAGTGTCTGAGATGAACGAGGGATGGAGGGAGAGAGGGATAGAGGGATAGCAGCCCCAGATCCTACACAACAATAGAAATATGTGTATTCTAGAAAGTTTAACAATCAGCAGATAAAGATACTCCAAACACCTGGTGTTAGCGCTTCAATCATCCCGACACCATGGTTGTTAGGGTGTCAGGATGATTGAAGCGCATTATTTCTATTATTACATTGTAATATAAAATTAAATCATTCAACTCACCATAATGCAGAATCAGTGGGAGCCCTGAGCATGTCGCTAGCCACGTCGCCTGCCACCAGATGCCATCAGGTGTCCCCAGCGGAGTCCCTCCTTACATCAGGTGCCCCCAGAAGATTTTAAAACTTTCAGAAATTGGAAAATTCGAAATTTCTGAAATTGAAATATTCGGAAATTCTGAAATTTCAGAATTAACGAATTTGTCAAAATTCTTTGAAAAATGAATTCGGAACGAAACGAATTGCACATGTCTAGTAGTATACATGTTTATGAATTGTACCAGTTATTATAAATGTATTGGATATACATTAAGCCTCGGTTCACACCAGAGGCGGCACGACTTGCAGGTCGCCTCACCGAGGCGACCTGCACATGACTGCCCGGGCGACTTGCAAAACGACTTCTGTATAGAAGTCTATGCAAGTCGCCCCAAGTCGCCCCCGAAGTCGTACAGGAACCTTTTTCTAAGTCGGAGCGACTTGCGTCGCTCCCCTTAGAACGGTTCCATTGTACTGAACGGGACGCTACTTGTCAGGCGACCTAGGTCGCCTGACAAGTCGTCCCAGTGTGAACCGAGGCTTACTCATGGTTATGCGTTTGTATGTTAATTCATACAATAAACTGAATTCTTTATACCTACATGCTTCATTCAAAGTCCCAAACCCCTTTCCCCTCTTTTTTTGACATAAAGATAGGGATGGAGGCAATTGACTTTACCAGGTCACCGCCTCATATAAAGTCCCAACTGTTCTCCTTTTTCTCTATTAGAGAGTCTGTTATCTCTATGGGGAAGCATTTGGATAATAGAGTTGATAGACCCTTTGTTTTTGCCAGCGTATTAGTTGAGTGGTAAGCTTTGGGGTAATCTTTGTTCGTCAGTTTAGGGACATTATTAGCTTTGAAGTGAGTTTCCTGAAGGAGGATTGTATCAGCATTGATTTTCCTCATGTAAAGTAGGAGCTGGGATCTTTTTTCTGGTATGTTTAACCCTTTAGCATTTAGGGAGACAAATTAAATGTTCGCCATTTTTGAGCTTGGATGTGTGTTATTCATTGTGTTCATATACGGTTAGGTTACTTTCACACTGGGGCGTTGGGGGCATCAGCGGTAAAGCGCCGCTATTTTTAGCCTTGCTTTACCGTAGTTTTTGCAGAGGTTTTCAGCTGCTAGCGGGGTGCTTTTAACCCCTGCTAGCGGGTGAAAAAGGGTTAAAACTGCCCGCAAAGTGCTGCGGCAGTGGCGCTATCCCGGCGATTTGGCAGCGCTGCCGATTGATTTCAAAGATGCAAAGATGCTGCAAAGATGCGGCTTGCAGGACTTTTTTTGGCGTCCTGCCAGTGCACCGCTCCAGTGTGAAAGCACTTGGGTTTTCACACTGGAGTGAGAGGTAAGGCTTGTTACAAGCACTATGGAGGCGCTATTTTTAGCGCTATAGCGCTGTAAAGCGCGTCAGTGTGACAGCAGCCTTTAGGGAGAGGAAAAAAAATAAAAGTAAATAAAAATGGGGAAGGGGGTGAAGAATAAGGAAGATATCCGACTGCTAGGGTAGACCAGCTATCCTTGATTGGGATAGAGTATCGGAGTATGTCAGCACAGAGAATCTGGCTGTGGTGAGTTAGGAGGTGGTAGGATCAGAGAAGATGTTCTCCAGATTTGTGTGGTGCTGAGAGGTTTTGATATCAAGGGTCAATGATATTCGATTGGCCCTAGTGAGTGTAGTTATAGACACGGTGATGAGGGAGAGATTGAGGTTAAGGTAGAGCTTTTGTGTTTGTGTGTTGATCGATCATTATGTGAGAGTTAGGTTAAAAGTGATAGTGTATGGTATCAATAAAAGGTTGGGAGGTAGGAGATATTTCCTTCGTAGTAGCCTGTTACAGAAGAAAGTGGTCATGTGCCATGACTACTATATGATGTTATTTATTTGAGTTTGGGAGGGATTGCAAAGTGTAAGGTAGATTAAAATACTGTTTTATCTAGGATTTAAAATGTGTCCTGGAAAGTGTAGTGAGACACCATGTAGTTTCATTCGATATCTTGAGAGAAGCACTTGTATAAGTACCTTTGTCCTCCTGGGTCTTAGGGAATCCACTTAGTAGTAGAAAGGTAGTAAGTTTTTCCTTCTTAGCCTTAGGATGCTCACTGTGTAATATAGAAGTAGTGTATCTCTTGTATTGTGGGTTTAAGTTGACGCTCAGTTTCATGGGATTTGAACAGGCATCCCATTAGAGCTTCTGCACTCAGTAATTCACACAGTGAGAATGTAGGGCTTGTCGTAAGGTAGCTGGACAACAATATATATGATAAACAATAAACAAGAACAAAAACGAGAACTCTGCAACTCTTTGGTTATGCATTTGGATATAAACCTTTTCGTCTCCCTTGTTTGCATATATGTCATTTGTTTGTTTTCCCCCTCATGCCCACATGCTGCAAATCAAACAGGGGGTGATATTTTTAAGCATTTAGGTAGAGTGGGTACTCTATAAGTTGCTTTTCCCATTATGATTGGGCCTTGGGTCAGGATGCTAATGGGACTGGATTAGGCATATTTGGCATACTATTGATGCTAAATTGGGTGCTGGGTGTGTATTTGATAGAGGGAGGAGTTTTTAATAACAAAGGAAGAAAAACAGGTGCAACATATATTTTGAACTTTTTATCTCAGGTGTATGCCCATAGACAGTGCCTATGCAACCTGTGCCTATTAAACTATAAACTAGGTACATTGGTGGGTGAGGCATAGTATCCTAAGTATAAACATTCGTTAGTACGGTTTGGTAGGCATAAAGGAACTCAGAAAAAGTTTTGCAGCACTCAAAATGTGTACCCTTAGTTCGAAATCTTACCAGGAATTGTTTCATTGTATAACACTGAGAGTGCTAAATACTTGCTAAAAGAGATCTATGTCATATGTCTGTCGGTGCGGCCAAAGTTAAGGTTTTGGTTGTATCGCACATGCAGCACTGCTTGTGTGTTGGTCAGTGGGATCTTCTTATCCGTTAGCACATTTAGACAGTAGTCGGGTGTTTTGACTAAGTTCCTTCTGAGTAATAAGGATCCTTAGAGCTGGGTTGTTGCACTGTGAGGATAAGTTCAGTTTAATTCTGGACAAGCCGCTGACATAGTTCCAGGGTTGTCAGTAAAGCTATACTAATTCACTAAGTCATTAGAGAGCAGGAAGTTCACACTTTGCTGTCATCTGATACTACAATACCCTTGTGTATCAAAGTGTGTTAGTTCTTGTTCCTGCACTGAGGCTGACTGAGTGTTTTTTGGGGTTTTTTTGTTGTTTTTTTTATCAATCCCCCCCCCCCCCATGGCTCTTTATACAGGGGTTGTGACTGTTCAGAATTAGTAGGTCAGGACGGAGAATACTGGATGGATTTGGAATGATATAGTGTCCAGCATATCTCAGCAATTGTGAAACAACTAAAACAGTGGCATTTTAGAGCGGAGCCTGAAAATAGGGAACTGTTTTACTCACGAAAGATGTATAAACATGGAGGATTTGTACGTCAATGTTCAGTGAGACTTGGGGGAATAGTGAGGCAGATGTCAGTGAGAATAGGTTAATCTCTTCTGGCTTTCCTGTGTGCTGGTGATGCCAGGGCGCTGCCTCCGTCTGGGGAACGGGGTTTGCAGGTGGTGGTGAGGAGCGAATAGATAGACGGCGTCTTCTCTGGGTGAGGGGGTGATTGTGGTGGTGGACTTCCATTGGTTCCTCTGGATGCTGTGCCGCAGGGTCATGGGTCCAGTCTGGTATCTCAACCAGGCGAATTCCAAGCCTTTCGCAGAATATTTGTGTGTCTTTTGGGTGTCTTAGATTTGCGGTTCTTCCTGCTGACCCTGCAGTTAGACAGAAGGGGAATTTCCATCTGTACGGTATTTCTCTGTCCCTAAAGATGTCTAGGAGAGGTTGCAGTTTTACGCTTTTGTAGAGAAATGTGCAAAAGATCATGGTATAATTTGATCTTATTGCCACGGTAGAGGATGCGCCCTCTGTTCCTGGCTTTTCTTAGAATCTCTTCTTTTAGTTTAAAGTTGACAAGGCATCCTATGACGTCTCTCGATGGATCAGCATCTCTGCCACTAGGGCAAAGTGCCTAAAGCAGACACTCCATTTCAATTGATGTCTCTGGGGGTCTTCCCAATAAATCATTGAAAATGGCTAAAGTGGCGTGTGAGAGCTGGCCTGGTTCAACTATTTCATGTAAGCCTCAGAGTCTTATATTATGTCGGCAACCTCTATTATCTAGGTCCTCTAGATGTCTGTGGAGGTTGTATGGATTGTGTTTCCAGAGTTTGCTGTGCCACGTGTATAGCGGTGTCATGGCGTTCTGTGATCTCCTCTATTTCTTCTACTCGGGAGGCTACTGCCTGAATATCTAGCCGGAGGTCTGATATAGCTGCAGCTAGCGTGTCTTTTATATCAGCGGCTACTGCCTTAAAGTCATCTAGGCAGAGAGATTTGGCTGTGGGGGTGTGTGAGTCTGAGGTCTGTGTTCCCGAAGCTCTCCTGGGGCTTTTACTTGCTTGCCTGCCTGGTCTTGCGGCCTGTGAGGAGGAGGCTGTATCGCGGGACTGGAAGATCTCTGGATTGTTGCCAGTGAGTTGTGTGTCATTGTTGTCCCGTGGAGAACGGGAACGGGTGGCGGATTGATTGCGCTCGAGTTTCCCCATGTTAGATGAGATTTTCTCCCTCTTGAGCTGTTTAGTGGACCGCCGAGTATTAGAACTAAAAGGCTAAGCTGCCATCTTCTTCAGCGTCCAGGCCACGCCCCCTTTCTCCTTTCTAGGCACTACATGGTCTCAAAATATTTGATAGTTAGTCAGTTGCAATATTTAGATCCCCTGAAAGCCTATGGGTGCTCTTTGGATTTTGGGCCCCTCTATGCATCTAGGCTGCGAAAAAGTCTCACAAAGGTATCCTCATATTCGGGAGCAGCAAAATGCATTTTGTGATGAGCCCATGCTGAGTGTGGGAAGTAACTTGTCAAAATGACAAAATGGGTAATTTTGGTTGTGTTTGAACTGCCTTGGAATTTTAGGGCCTCAAAAAATCAGATCAGTACATCATGGTTTTTAATTTGTAGCCTGCTTAAACTTTTAAAACATCCCCAGAGTTAGTTTAAAAGTATATATAAAGCTCAAAGTTTCTTTTAGTTTTGGATAAAATATAGAAAGGTTAAAACACCTGTAAGGCTTTTTTTTCTTCTGTATGCAATCTTTCCAAAGTTAGGAAAATACACTAATTTTTCATTGCAACAAGTGTACCCATCCCTTACCGGTAACAAATAGGTTGCATCTCCCCAGGAGGACACAGACAGCAAAATAAAATAAACCTGGCATACTCCAAATTCTATCTAAAACTAAATTAAAATGTCTCAGCATTAATCATATTTTAAAGCAGAACTCCAGCCAAAAATAACAGAATAAAAGTGAATGTCCAATTAAAAGATAAAATAACAAAACCAACTGAAATATTCATCTTCAATTCAGAGATTTCCAGCACAGTACTTTGTTGAAGGCTAGATGTCCCCAATCTGATAGCAAGCATCACTCAACCCATTCCTCTGAAGTTGTCCAGGCATCCCCCTGCCTGTAACTGGGCAGTGAAAGGAGAAGCAGCAAAATGATGACCTCATCTCTCTTTCGCTCTTCTCTCTCCTCCTATCGGCATGTTTTTTTGACAGCACATCAACCAATTGGCTTCATGTGCTGCTTCCCTCTCCCTCTTTCTGAGTTCTGCTATGGGTGGACTGCAAGAGGCTGATACAAGATCATATTCAGTTACTTCAGTTGCTGAATGTCACTCTGCTTCATTATCCAATCAGCACTACAGCATAGCTGACAGGCTCTTCGTGCTGATTCTTCTGCTATGAGCTCTGAGCAAGGACTTCAAGAGGCTGATTCCAGGTAAAATTAAGGACTTTGATGATTTTTTGCACAACTGAATTCTATGAACTAATAATTTTTTTATGATTTATGGTGTGTATTTATGAATTGTATAATTTAAGGGGACAACTCTGGGGATCTGCATATATAAAATTAAGTACTTGCACTGTTTGTATTAAAAAAATTGTATCTATTGATAAATTAAGGATTACAGAGCAGAATCAATTTGTGTCTTTTATATTTGCCCGGAGTTCTTCTTTAAAACTGTCAAAACTGGTGTTTGTGACACACAGACTACAAATAGACAATAGACTGCAAACAAACTCACTGCAGCTCTTTTCATTTTTTAGCAGGCAGCAAAGGCACTACTCTCTGAAAGCTTGATCTTTCATCTCCTTTAATATGAAGAAAAATTAGAAGTAATTATACAAAAAGCATAGATGGCAAAGTTTATTGCAGTATGGACTAAATGGATACGTTTACCTTTGCCTGCGGTGTGCTTTCACGGTGCTTTTGTTTTTGTAAATTGGGTGCACTTTGATCACTATAATTTGATGATGAGGAACATAACAACCATCTCTATTATGACAGGCTGTCTGTACTAGTGTACCTTTGTTACAATGCCTTTCATTTAAAAAATTGTGGGGAGTTTGGGACTTTAAATGAAGCACGTATGTGCCTCCATCCCTGGTTCAAGTAGACAAAAAGAAGGGAATTGGGACTTTGAATGGGGCTATTGATTGGTTAAGGTAAAAATGTGTTTTGAACATGTTTTAATGACATGAAAATAATATAAGTATTATCATGTATGGAGTAATAACACATAATATAGATGCACACATGGCAAGACTGTCATAAATACATAAATATACATAACACAGTAAATGACAGTACATAATATAATTGAACTATATGACACACACACACATACGTTGGCTTGGCAGCACTAAAAAATATTTTGGAATAAAAAAATATTATAATATTGTAAGAATGAATAGATGTTGTATCTAGATGAAATCCTATTGAGGCATATAGCTACATCCTGAATTCTCGACGCGTTTCATGTGTGAACACTTCCTCAGGGGCGGATGCTATAGGGTATCTACAAAGAACAATATATAATTAGATCTAATGTTAAACTGGGCACAGCAGGAAAGAACAAGTTTGTCAATCCTGGGTACTTACATACAACATAGTGGAATGGTATGTAGTATGAGTAAGGCCAGGGCCAGAGGGGTAGTCCACCTCCCCACAATTTTCATATATGCACAGGGATGGAGGTGATTGATTATTAGATAGGCAGTGTTCCCCTGTCATCTAGGTGTAAGGTTTGTCCGTTTTTGTTTGTGGACCCTTCTAGGTCCAGACACACAGGACTTTTTAGCATTATGTTTACAAGACTTGGCAGCATATTCTGACACCAACAATCCTGGTGGAGAGTTGTGGGTAACTTGACATCAGGGCGTTTTACCATCTTATACCAAGGAGCTGCGATGCGCTCTGGGTGTCCTCCTCCTGTTTGGGGGCGCGGGAATAATGAGGGTTCGGGCAGCTGCCCTCAGCGCATCGGCGCCATGCACTGTGCTCTATGTGCTCTGTGCTATATATAAATATATATATATATATATATGAATTCATACAGTTGAATTATTTTATATACTGTCACTTACTGTGTTATGTATTATGTATATTTATGTATTTATGACAGTCTTGCCATGTGTGCATCTATATTATGTGTTATCACTCCATACATGATATGTACCATTGTAATGTACTTATATTATTTTCATGTCATTAAAACATGTTCAAAACACATTTTTACCTTAACCAATCAATAGGCTCAAAGTCCCAATTCCCTTCTTTTTGTCTGTTTGCCTTTCATTTAAAGCTGACTGGTGCTGCCATCTAGTGTTGGAGGTTTCAACTTTGATTTGCAAAGCTAATAGTAGAGTAATAGACCGTGTTAGCCATCAATTCAGAGTGCATTTACACTTGCAAATTCGCCTTGCATGCATTCAGCTGTGTGAATCCCAGCTCTCGGGGATGCTCCCGACTCTCACAGCTATTACACCGACCCACATGTAATTGCTCCAGCAGCAATCACATGGGAGTAATCGAACCTGAACACAGACTGCCTGTGCCCAGAACCAATCACTCACATGTGATCGCCGCTTGAGCGATTACATGCAAGTGGGCACGATTAGCTGTGAGAGCCAGCAGCCTCCCAACGCTTTCAATGGGGCTGCCTACTCGCAGCTAATCGCAGGAACCACCGGTTAGGACTCTCGCAGCTGATCGCACACAGGGTTAATTTCCAGGTGTCAATGCACCCTAATGCAGGAAGTTTGGAGTTTAAGGCTGGGTTCACACTGCCGAACAAGTGGCTCACAGCAGGAGTCCGCTGCGTCCCTGTTCACCGTTTCAGGTCCGATTTCAGTCTGAATTTTTGGCTGAATTCAGACCTGAAACGGACCAGAAGACGCACAGGACTCTTGTGCAATTTGCACTGGAGCCGCTCTGGAGATGTGTGAACCGGCTCCATAGAAAGACGGTCACAATCTCCTGACATGTGAATTGGATGCGGGGAAACCCAGCCTAAAGGATAAGTTCACCTTTTGGGAAAAAATAATAAATACATATATTTTTGTAATTTATTTATTCCCTAAGGAGCCTGGAAAGTATTGCACCTCCGATACGGGAAGACTGTTTACAAGCTGCAGGGCTTGTGAATGAACTACGAGGTCGCTCATCAGCAACCTTGTAGTCCACTCAGAACTACAATCCGTTAGCAGCCATGGCTGATGGTAGTTGTAATTCATGCATTCACCGGAAACTGTGAATGAATGATGCAGCCCCACACTGCCACATTATTTTCAAATAGTGACAGCAGACGTGGGGAGGAGATCCCCTGCTCGCTGTCACAGGGAGGGAGAGGGGGAGAGGCTGCAGCTGCTGGGACTGGGGTGGAACATGTAACATCTTCCAAAAGGTGAACTGATAGGGATAACTATTACTGGCTAACTTAAAGTGGGAGAAAAGCCTAACTATATCTATTTTTTAAAACATCCCCCCCCCCACCTACCCATCTTGCCTAACCTAAAAAAGATCTGATTACTTACCTATTTTTAATCTGCTCTGGGCCAGTCACATGAACCTGCAGCTTCCATGGCCCAGCCATTGTTGTGCTCCCTCCTCTCCCCTGCAAAAGCTGCTCACTGACATAGGTGAGCTGGAGCTGCAGGATCATAGTGGATTAAAAACTAGGTAAGTACACAGATCTTTCTTTATACAGGTTAGGCAGGATAGGTGGTGGTGGTGGTGGGTGGGGGGGGGGGATTTTTAAGAAAAAATATAGTTAGGCTTTTTGTCCACTTTAAGTTATTAAAGATGCACACTTTTGAGATGCCATAGATCTCTTCTTTAAGCCTAATACAATTCTGAATATGGTTCTAAAACGTCCATACACTGAGTTAGAAGGGAAAGCAAAAAATACAATTTTTTTCTTGACACCCTGAGTGGTAAAAGTTATTTCACAGGGTTGGGCTATAGAGATACTCAGTGAATTACCCCAGTAGAACTTCATTACTCTGATCTCTATCTCCACACCCTCAAGTTTGGGGTGGATTAGAATATTGTGAAAAGGTGCAATTTTCTAGGCTCAAAGTGTCCCACTCTAATCAGCTAATTAAGCCATAAAACCTGCAAAGGGTTTCTGAGCCTAATGGTCTCTCAGTCTAGTTCAGTAGGAATCACAATCATGGGAAAGACTGCTGACCTGACAGTTGTGCAGAAAACCATCACTGAACAGAGTCCTGACCTCAACCTGATAGAACACCTTTGGGATGAATTAGAGTGGAGACTGCAAGCCAGGTCTTCTCGTCCAACATCAGTGCCTGACCTCACAAATGCGCTTCTGGAAGAACGGTCAAACATTCCCATAGACACACTCCTAAACCTTGTGGACAGCCTTCCCAGAAGAGCTGAAGCTGTTATAGCTGCAAAGGGTGGGCCAACTCAATAATAAACCCTATAGATTAAGACTGGGATGCCATTAAAGGTCATGTGCAAGTAAAGGCAGGCATCCCAATTCTTTTGTTAATATAGTATATATATATATATATATATATATATATATATATATATATATATATATTGTATATAAATATATACAGGTGATACTCGAAAAATTAGAATATCGTGCAAAAGTTCATTTATTTCACTAATGCAACGTAAAAGGTGAAACTAATATATGAGATAGACTCATTACATGCAAAGCAAGATAGTTCAAGCCCTGATTTGTCATAATTGTGATGATTATGGCTTACAGCTCATGAAAACCCCAAATCCACAATCTCAGAAAATTAGAATATTGTGAAAAGGTGCAATTTTCTAGGCTCAAAGTGTCCCACTCTAATCAGCTAATTAAGCCATAAAACCTGCAAAGGGTTTCTGAGCCTAATGGTCTCTCAGTCTAGTTCAGTAGGAATCACAATCATGGGAAAGACTGCTGACCTGACAGTTGTGCAGAAAACCATCATTGATACCCTCCATAAGGAGGGAAAGCCTCAAAAGGTAATTGCAAAAGACTTTGGATGTTCCCAAAGTGCTGTATCAAAGCACATTAATAGAAAGTTGTGGAAGGGAAAAATGCGGAAGAAAAAGGTGCACAAGCAGCAGGGATGACCGCAGTCTGGAGAGGATTGTCAGGAAAAGGCCATTCAAAAGCATTGGGGGCTTTCACAAGGAGTGGACTGAGGCTGGAGTCAGTGCATCAAGAGCCACCACACATACGGATCCTGGACATGGGCTTCAAATGTCGTATTCCTCTTGTCAAGCCACTCCTCAACAACAAACAACGTCAGAAGCGTCTTACCTGGGCTAAAGAAAAACAGACCTGGTTTGTTGCTCAGTGGTCCAAAGTCCTCTTTTCTGATGAGAGCAAATTTTGCATCTCATTTCGAAACCAAGGACCCAGGGTACGGAGGAAGAATGGAGAGGCACACACTGCAAGATGCTTGAAGTCCAGTGTGAATTTTCCACAGTCTGTGTTGATTTGGGGAGACATGTCATCTGCTGGTGTTGGTCCACTGTGCTTCATTAAGTCCAGGGTCAACGCAGCCGTCTACCAGAAGATTTTGGAGCACTTCACGCTTCCTTCCGCAGACAAGCTTTATGGGGATGCTGACTTCATTTTCCAGCAGGACTTGGCACCAATCCACACTGCCAAAAGCACCAAAACCTGGTTCAATGAATGTGGGATTACTGTGCTTGATTGGCCAGCAAACTCGCCTGACCTGAACCCTATAGAGAATCTATGGGGCATTGCCAAGAGAAAGATGAGAGACATGAGACCGAACAATGCAGAAGAGCTAAAGGCCGCTATTGAAGCATCCTGGTCTTCCATAACACCTCAGCAGTGCCACAGGCTGATAGCTTCCATGCCACGCTGCAATGAGGCAGTAATTGCTGCAAAAGGGGCCCAAACCAACTACTGAGTACATATGCATGCTTATACTTTTCAGAGGTCCGATATTGTTCTATGTACAATCCTTGTTTTATTGATTGCATGTAATATTCTAATTTTCTGAGATTGTGGATTTGGGGTTTTCATGAGCTGTAAGCCATAATCATCACAATTATGACAAATCACGGCTTGAACTATCTTGCTTAGCATGTAATGAGTCTTTCTCATATATTAGTTTCACCTTTTAAGTTGCATTAGTGAAATGAATGAACTTTTGCACGATATTCTAATTTTTCGAGTATCACCTGTACTGTAAGGGATTAACTCCAAGTTTAGAGCTTTAAGGACATCACCACTTGCTTTTCCTTCCTTTAAGGGCTGGTTTTGCCAATTTTTATTCAAAAGAAAGTTCTACAAATACAGTAGATTCCCTCGCAGGGGTATTCAGCATTTCAGATCCGCTACAGAAATAAACGACATTCAACCCGCTTGGCTAATAACCACAGCTCTCCTACTCAGGCCTTACACTTTAGGCCTTGGTCTGTCTCCCATAGACCAGACGCTCAGCAACTCTGTGCTTATCGCTAGCAGCCTTGTGCTGCCCTGGCTCCCACCTCTCATCTAGGTGGAGCCCTCCTGACTCCTGGGCCAGACTTCCTATCTGCTGGGGTGGAGCTCAGAACCTTGGTCTGGTCATTACTTAAAGTTCAGAACACAGCTGACCAATTAGTGTACTGGCTGTTTACTAGACCTGGACCCTGGCAGGGTACCGCCCTGCTACAATATATACAGTGCTCAGCATAAATGAATGCATCCCTTTTTAAAAGTAAGATTTTAATCGATATCTCAATGAACACAAGAACTTTTTACAAAACTGAGTTTTATAGAACATTTTTTTTTATTGCTGTATTGCTGATCACTGTATAAGCAATAGTTTTAGCTGTCTTGAATGGGGTTCCCATTCATGAACAGCTTGCTTTCGGTTGTGACCTGCGATTGGCTCATGGCTAATTACATGTTACAGGTAGCCAGGTACCATGTGCTTGCTGTGCCAATCACAGACCAATCACAGACCACAACAGTAAGCAAGCTTTTAATAAATGGAAAGCCATTCATTGCAGGTTGCTTACATTAGTCATAGCGATCACATGATAACAATCATAGCAATCATGATACCCAGTTACCGGTAACAGTAATCCGGTGGACACATCAGTCACAGGATGCCTCAAACCCGGTAGAGGCACAATCACGTATATATACATGTCTGAGCCTGTAGCTGACGCCCCGCCACAGTAAATGTACTGTGGCAGGGCGGCAAGTGGTTAACGCACACAGTTGCACAGGCCTATTTCTGGCCTCTAAGTAAGGTTCTCCTGACCAGTGGCGGTGCGTTAATAAGGACGCACGAGCGCCACCCCCTCTCTCCAGCCACCCCCTCTATCTCTAATAGATAGATGCATGCATTGCATGAATCTATCCATGACCGCCGCTGTCAACCCCTTTTCAGACGCTGGACGCCTGAATTACAGTGGCTGTTTGTTTGTTTTTTTAAGTACCTGATTAGAGCCATAAGCTTTAATAGGCGTCAAAAAAGGTAAACAGCGAGCGTCATGCTTGGTGCTTGCAGTTCACCCAGCTGTGTTAGAAAAGCGAATGAATATTCGCTTTCCTAACACTGAACAGCTTCTCCGCCAATCAGGTGCTCTGTTACCTGTCACCCGATTGGCTGAAATGACAGGCGCTGTGATTGAAAGCCTATCAGGCGTCCAATCATAGAAGAAGACATCGAAAACATGGAGGCCACCACCCGTTGCCGTCACCCACTGCCCCACTGAGACAGGGTGCCGGGGCAGACGGCAGGCGGGGGGGCACAGTGGCAGCATTCAAAGGGCACAGTGGGAGCATTTGATGGCACAGTGGCAGCGTTTGATGCGCACAGTGGCTGCATTTGATGGGCAGAGTGGCTGCGTTTGATGGCACAGTGGCTGCGTTTGATGGGCACGGTGGCTGCGTTTGATGGGCACAGTGGCTGCATTTGATGGGCACAGTGGCTGCGTTTGATGGGCACAGTGGCAGCAATTGATGGGCACATTGGCGGCAATTGATGGACATAGTGGCTGCGTTTGATGGCACAGTGGCTGCGTTTGATGGGCACAGTGAGGCTGCAATTGATGGGTTTTTTTTCAGAATTTTTCAGTTTGTTTGCACCCCCCCCCAAAAATTTTGAGCACCAGCCGCTACTGCTCCTGACACCCCAGACTCTCACTCCTCTGATACTCACAGATTCCTTCCATCCCCTGGACTCTCTCTTAGTCACCCAGACTCTCTTGAGTTGGCTGTCCCAACTCTCTGTCCCATGGGCATTGAAACTTTCCCACATGGGAGAGAGTAGATTGCCTTTGTCTCCAGACAAGAACATATATCTGTCTTCAGACTGGAGTACTCTGCTCTCCTGGCTGGAGCCCTGAACTATTCTCAGTCCTTCATTGTAAAAGCTGCTGCTGGTCTTTAACAAAACCTGGACACAGGGTTGGAGATTTCTTCCCTCCCAAGGCACTTCAAAATATCCAAACTATGGAGCCCAATATACTCTGGACTCCCACACTCTGGGGATGTGCGAACTCTGTGTCCTTTTTCCAATTATTTTGCCAGTGGCAAGGCCTTGCATTGTCACTATATATATATATATATATATATATATATATATATATATATATATATTATATATATATATATATATATATATATATATATATATATATATATATATATATATATATATATATATATATATATAAATACATATATATATATATATATATATATATATAAATATAATATATATATATATATATATATATATATATATATATATATATATATATATATATATATATATCTTGTGACGGACTAGTGCTCTGTCACTGTGGAAAGATGCAGTTTGTAACTGGTTCAACTTCATCAGTGAAATATTGCCTAAAGGTGTATGATTGATGAGAAAATTTGTGTTGAGCAGGAAGCGGCTGGAATGTTTGTGGACAGTCATGCAGGGAGCATGTGTCCAAGCCTGAGACACAGGTGCCTTAAACAGTTTGAAGAGAAGTGGGTCACTGATGTCTACTGTGAGAGATGATGTTTAAACAGGCAGGAAGCCTATACAGTCCAAATCAGGCGAATCATGAGCCAGGAGTTATAGTCTGTGCAGAATAATATAGCCAGGAGGGCTGAAAACATTGCTCTGTGTTGTATTTTGTGTGATGGTGAGAGCCCCCGCAAGGGAAAACAAGAACTTTTATTGTAATTAAAAGTGGGCAAAAAAAGCCCTAAAAATAATACAAATTGGCAAGTGGACTGAGACCTTAAAGGCTCTTCCATTAGTATGTGTCTACGTTTTTTAAATTAGATATATTACCAAAAGTATTGGGACGCCTGCCTTTACACGCACACGAACTTTAATGACATCCCAGTCTTCATCCGTAGGGTTCAATATTGAGTTGGTCCACCCTTTGCAGCTATAACAGCTTCAACACTTCTGGGAAGGCTGTCCACAAGATTTAGGAGTGTGTCTATGGGAATGTTTGACCATTCTTCCAGAAGTGCATTTGTGAGGTCAGGTACTGATGTTGGATGAGAAGGCCTGGCTTGCAGTCCCCGCTCTAATTCATTCCAAAGGTGTTCTATCAGGTTGAGGTCAGGATTCTGTGCAGGCCAGTCAAGTTCCTCCACCTCATCTATGTCTTTTTGGACCTTGCTTTGTGCACTGGTCCAAATCATTTGGTGGAGGGGGGATTATGGTGTGGTGTTGTTTTTCAGGGGTTGGGCTTGGCCCCTTAGTTCCAGTGAAGGGAACTCTTAAGGTGTCAGCATACCAAGACATTTTGGACAATTTCATGCTCCCAACTTTGTGGGAGCAAGCTGTTATAGCTGCAAAGGGTGGGCCAACTCAATATTGAACCCTACAGACTAAGACTGGGATGCCATAAAAGTTCATGCATGTGTAAAGGAAGGTGTCCCAATACTTTTGGTAATATATACAATTGTGCTCATAAGTTTACATACCCTGACAGAACTTATGATTTCTTGGCCATTTTTCAGAGACTATGAATGATAACACAAACTTTTCTTTCACTCATGGTTAGTGTTTGGCTGAAGCCATTTATTATCAATCAACTGTGTTTACTCTTTTTAAATCATAATCACAACAGAAACTACCCAAATGACCGTGATCAAAAGTTTACATACCCCAGTTCTTAATACCGTGTCTTGCCCCCTTTACCATCAAAGACAGATTTAAGTCTGTTGTGGTATTTGTGGATGAGGCTCTTTATCTTCTCAAATGGATTTTGGCAAAAAGCCTCCAGTTCCTGTAAATTCTTGGACTGTCTTGCATTAACTGCACATTTGAGATCTCCCCAGAGTGGCTCAATGATGTTGAGGTCAGGAGACTGAGATGGCCCCTCCAGAACCTTCACTTTATTCTGCTGTAGCCAATGACAGGTTGACTTGGCCTTGTGTTTTGGATCATTGTCATGTTGGAATGTCCAAGTACATCCCATGCACAGCTTCCTGGCTGATGAATGCAAATGTTCCTCCAGTATTTTTTTTTGATAACATACTGCATTTATCTTGCCATCAATTTTGACCAATTTTCCTGTGCCTTTGTAGCTCACACATCCCCAAAACATCAGTGATCCACCTCCGTGTTTCACAATAGGAATGGTGTTTCTTTTCATCATAGGCCTTGTTGACTCCTCTCCAGGCCCAGACTGGGACAAAAAAATAGGCCCGGCATTTTAGACTGAGCAGCCAATTTTTCCAGGGACCGGGGGGGGGGGTCCTCCATGCTGTAATGTGCAGGGACATTGTGATATAAATATAAAGGGGACTGCACTGTAAAGGGGCACTGTAATGATTGAAGTGCAACTTTACAAAGCAGTCCCCTTTATATTACAGTGTCCCTGCAATCATGTCCCCCCCCCCCCCCCTTTACTCTCTGCTCACTGTGCAGATCTCCAGCTCCTCCTGCCCCCTGCTCCCTTACATCAGAGTCCGCAAAGACCCCCTTATTACATCAGAGTCCGCAAAGACCCCCTCTTATATCAGAGTCTGCACAGGCCCCCCTTACATCAGAATCCATAGAGTTTCCACTTACTGTAAAGGGGAGCTCTGTGGACTCTAATGTAAAGGGGAACCCTGATTTAAGGGGGGATCTGAGGTAAAGTGGTGTTCCGAGAACCCTGATTTAAGGGGGAATGCTGTGGACTCTGATGTAAAGAGGAACTCTGATGTAAGGGGGTCTCTGCTTACCAAAGCCCCCCTCTTACATCAGAGTCCACAGAGCACCCCTTAAATTTGTTTTATATATACACTTGGAGGCAGGAGAGAGGGTAAGCTTACTCACCCCAGGATGAAGGCTCAGACGCAGGCTACCTGCAGCTTTTATCTTGTGTTCAATCTTCCTTCACATCTCCCCGGGGATTTGTGGGCGAGGCTGACACATGGGTGTGGGCGGGCTCAGAGGAGCAGTATCCAAGCAGAGAGCAGAACTGTCAGCGTCAGCTCTGAGGCTGAGCTGTGTGTGAGAGACACACAGGTCAGCCCATCAGCTGCTAACGTAATTTGTAGTTGCGCCAGAGCCAGAGATAACACAGGCATGGCCGCATAGTGGTAGGTGACCGGCGGCCGCGGCCTGTTGACCCTGTCCAGGGCACGAACGCCACTTACCTCCCGCTGTGTGGCCTGATCATCAACAGGCCATGGAGCGGGTGGCCCCGGCCCACCAGGCAAATGCCCGGTCTGCCCTATGGCCAGTCCAGGCCTGCTCCTCTACAAATGTAGTGTTTATGGTTGTGGCCAAAAAGCTCAATTTTGCTCTCATCACTAAGAATGACTTTGTGCCAGAAGGTTTAAGGCTTGTCTCTGTGCTGTTTGGCATATTGTAAGCGGGATACTTTGTAGCATTTGCGTAGTAATGGCTTTCTTCTGGCGACTCGACCATGCAGCCCATCTTTCTACAAGTGCCTCCTTATTGTGCATCTTGAAACAGCCACACCACATGTTTTCAGAGAGTCCTATATTTCACCTGAAGGTATTTGTGGGTTTTTCTTTGCATCCCGCACATTTTCCTGGCAGATGAGGATGAAATTTTAGTTGGTCTACCTGACCGTGGTTTGGTTTCAACAGAACCCCTCATTTTCCACTTCTTGATTGGAGTTTGAACACTGCTGATTGGCCTTTTCAATTCCTTGGATATCTTTTTATATGCCTTTGCTGTTTTATACAGTTCAACTACCTTCTCCCGCAGATCTTTTGACAATTCTTTTTGCTTTCCCCATGACTCAGAATCCAGAAACGTCAGTCTAGCACTTGCTGAAAGATGCAAGGGTCTGTCAGGAGTCCAGAAACTCATTGACCTTTTATACACACACACTAATTACAAGCAAACAGGTCACAGGTGAGGATAGTTACCTTTTAATATCCTTTCAAACCCCTTTGTGTCAACTTGTGTGTAAACTTTTACATAGTATGTAAACTTTTGATCACGGTCATTTGGGTAGTTTCTGTTGCCATTATGATTTAAAAAGAGTAAACACAGTTGATTGATAATAAATGGCTTCAGCCAAACACTAACCATGAGTGAAAGAAACATTTTTGTGTTATCATTCATACTCTCTGAAACATTGCCCAGAAATCATAAATTCTGTCAGGGTATGTAAACTTATGAGCACAACTGTGTAGATAGATCGATAAATAGATAGATCAAAAAAATGGAGGTACAATCTCAGTTTCAGTTGAATTTCTTTTACCTCAAATCTTCATCCATTCTTCCTGTATTGTATTGCAACTGTACTGTCTGTCCTGTTGTAAAGTGCTGCACAAACTGTTGGCGCTATATAAATCATGTAGCATAATAACAATAATAATAATAATAATAAAAATATAAAGGTGTACAAGCCAAGCAACTTTTTGCAAACTCAAAATGGCACGTTTTTTTGCTGAAAGTAATAACTTCCTTCTGGCCACTCTGCCATAAAGCCCAACTCTATGGCGTGTACAGCTTATTGTCGTCCTATGTACAGATACTCCAGTCTCTGCTGTGGAACTCTGCAGCTCCTCCAGAGTTACCTTAGGTCTCTGTGCTGCCTCTCTGATTAATGCCCTCCTTGCCCGGTCCGTGAGTTTTGGTGTGCAGCCATCTCTTGGCAGGTTTGCTGTTGTGCCATGTTCTTTCCATTTGGTTATGATAGATTTGATGGTGCTTCTAGGGATTTTCAAAGATTTGGATATTTTTTTTGTAACCTAACCCTGACGTACTTCTCAGCAGCATTGTCCCTTACTTGTTTGGAGAGTTCCTTGGTCCTCATGGCAGTGTTTGGTTAGTGGTGCCTCTTGCTTAGGTGTTGTAGCCTCTGGGTATATGTATATGTGTATATGTAATGACAGATCATGTGAGGCTTAGATTGCACACAGGTGGACATCATTTTACTAATTATGTGACTTATGAAGGTAATTGGTTGCACCAGAATTTTTTATGGGCTTCATAACAAAGGGGGTGAATACATACGCAGATGCCAATTATCATTTTTTTTATTTCTGAAAAATAGTTTTATGTATATATTTTTCTAATTTTACTTCACCAACTTAGACTATTGTGTTCTGATCCATTACATATAATTCAGATTAAAAAAACATTGAACTAAAGGCTGTAATGTAACAAAATAGGTAAAAAGCCAAGGGGGGTGAATACTTTTGCAAGGCATTGTATCTATGGAACATTATAAAGACTATTCAAATTTTTTTCAGTGTTCCTCATACACTGCACGATGCTTCAAAACATGTTTTTTTTTTCCATCTCTTCTTTCTAAAAGAAACAATGCATGTAAAAAACACAAAAATTCTGGAAAAAATATTTTGAAAAATGATTTATAAAATTTTTTTTTATCAAACATCCTCTGTACCAATCATCGCCCCATATCCTTCGAGAACTACAAAAACAAGTATAGATCATAATCTTTGTTTAGACTACCTCCCTCTGCTTCAATTTCAGGATCCTATCTCATCATAAACTCCAAATCTGTGTCATTATGCCCATATTGCATGTAATGTTTAGGGACAGGTAAACCGGGTTGTTTACTCCTAGACAGGCATGCACTGGCTATCAGGACTACCAGGAGTTTCCCGGTGGGCCAATGGCTCAGTGGGCCAGTTTCAGTGACAGCTCCTGTCAAAGCAATGGCTGCGCGGCTCGAGCAGCCATTAATTTGAGCACCGGCGGGGCTGTATGGAGGGCGGGAGCCACAGTCGGTCTACCTGCATTCACACTATCAATATGTATCTGCAGCCCTGAGAACGATTTACAAATGATATTGCAGTCCCTCCCCTCCCCCCCCACCCCCGGCTCTCCTCCCCCTTCCTCCTCTTGTCCCAATGCAGGTAACCAGCACTGAACCTGATCCCCCCAGTCAAAGATTAGCAGGCAGACGGTAATGAGGGGTGAGGGGAGAGTCATCGGTGGAATGGGGGGGTCTTCTACAATGTGTTGGGAGAGCAGCAAGTTTTGTCTGGAGTGCCGGGGAGTCTCCCTCCTGAGGCAGCACTGATCTCAGTGAAGGAGGACCAGACCATTGACTTGACAAATCCCAGCCACACACTCCGATAACACTGCCGGCCACCTCAACTTTGGAATAACTGCAAAGCCATGGCAGACAGACAGATTGGGGGGGGGGGGGATTGTATCGCCTTCACCCCCACCCCCCCCCACGATGCATGCAGGAGCCAGCAAGTAGCCAGGGAAAGACTGATGGCATGCACTGCCATGGACATCCACATTATACATGAGACAGCCGATAGATCAATAGATATTGACTCATTGGTAATGAGAAAGTTCTGCTGCTGGGGATCGATTTTCCTTTGCAAAGCCTCCAGCGCAGCCCACATACAGTAGGTAGCATAAGAAGGAAGGTGGCCAAGTTGAAACGATGGGCAGCATTGCTGCACTGCCATGCCTGAGGCTCATTCCACATCATATGTTACCAATGGAGCACTTTGGGCAGCTATTAGATACAACTAGATCAATAGATAGATATATTGATTGATTGCAGAGGAATTTACCAGTAGGCAAATCGATTGAAGATAGATCTATCTTTCATTAATTGATATTAACATTGCTGCTTTCATTTACAGCAGGTTGATTCCAGTTCTATTGATTGTTATTAGATTGATCAGGCCAATAGCTATATTGATTGATGGTCGATCTAGCTTTCTGTTGCTTAATATTAGAATTGCTGCCTTCTTATTCATCAAAATTCTATTGATTGCTGATAGATTGATCAGGCCAATAGATATATTGATTGATAACAGACTGGTCTTTCTAGATACAGCCTTCTTATACAGTGTGTTTATCCCAGTTTTTATTGATTGATGATACACTAATAAGTCAAAAGATATACTGATCAATAATAGATCTTTAAATTGATATTAGAATTGTTGCTTTCTTATACAAAAGAGAATTACTCCCTAGGACACAGTTAACCCCTTGATCGCCCCCTAATGTTTAACCCCTTCCCTGCCAGTGTCATTTACACAGTAATCAGTGCATTTTTATAGCACTAATCGCTGTATAAATGACAATGGTCCCAAAATAGTGTGAAAAGTGTCCGATGTGTCTGCCATATCGCAATCACAATAAAAATCGCAGATCATCGCTATTAGTAATAATAAATAAATAATAATATTAAAAATGCCATAAAACTATTCTCTATTTTGTAGACGCTATAACTTTTGTGCAAATTAATTAATATACGCTTATTGCGATTTTTTTTTGTTACCAAAAGTATGTAGAAGAATACATATCGGCCTAAACTGAGGAAAAAAAAAATATATATTTTTGGGGGATATTTATTAATGCAAAAAGTAAAAAATATTGCTTTTTTTTTCAAAATTGTTGCTCTTTTTTTGTTTATAGCGCAAAAAATAAAAAACGCAGAGGTGATCCAATACAACCAAAAGAAAGCTCTATTTGTGGAAAAAAAAGGACGCCAAAAGGATGCACGACTGCGCAATCGTCAGTTATAGCGGCGCAGTGCCGAATTGCAAAAACTGCTCTGGTCAGGAAGGGGGTAAATCCTTCCGATGCTGAAGTGGTTAAAAAACATGGACAAATTAATGCATAGATCACATATGATGTCTGACATGTGTGGAATCCGTGGATGTTATACTTTTTCTTATCTGCAGGGTGCATAAAACTGTCCCCTTTTTTCATTAACTTGCACCGCACACAACTGAGGCATGGATACGATCCATTTCTCCTACTTCCTAAAAATGTATTTTTTATTCTACTTTTTTGCACTTTTATGTTCGGAACGTACCAACATGTTCCTTAAAGTATGATTTCTTCTAAATACCTTCAAGTGCCTTCATACCCTGAGTGTTCTATCTCAGGGTATGCACGTTGCAGTAATGTCCAATGTTTTTTAATGATCTCAAAGCGGAGTTACACCCAAAAGTGGAACATCCGCTTATCTGATTCCCCCCCCCCCCCTCCGGTGCCACATTTGGCTTCTTTCGGGGGGACAGGGTCTTGGCAATCTTCTTATAGCCTCGGCCATCTTTATGTAGAGCAATAATTCTTTTTTTCAGATCCTCAGAGTTCTCTGCCATGTTGAACTTCCAGTGACCAGTATGAGAGAGCGAGAGCGATAACACCAAATTTAACACACCTGCTCCCCATTCACACCTGAGACCTTGTAACACTGAGTCACATGACACTGAGGAGGGAAAATAGCTAATTAGGCCCAATTTGGACATTTTCAGTTAAGGATGTCCTCACTTTTGTTGCTGGCGTTTTAAACATTAACGGCAGTGTGTTGAGTTATTTTGAGGAGACAGCAAATTTACACTGTTATACAAGCTGTACACTCACTACTTGTAGCAAAGTGTTTTTTCTTTAGTGTTGTCACATGAAAAGATTTAATAAAAATTTACAAAAATGTGAGGGGTGTACTCACTTTTGTGAGATACTGTATATTATAGCAAAGTTCTCCTTCAGAGCTCAAACTATGCATTGCTATAACATAACAGGGTAATGTGCGTTAAGGCAGGCTGCATGACATTCGGTTTGTGCATTGCCAAGCATTGGGATGATGCACAGTAAAAATGCTCCCTAACATTTTTATATGATTAATTATAACTGCTGTCCCTATTTTAGGTGTTCCAATTTTAAATCTGAACAGCAGGGGGGTAAAAAAACCCCCATAATTTAATGCAATTGTGTATTCATAACAATACAGCCAGTATAAGCACCTGAATTTGACTTCATATCAGCTTTCTGTTATTCCCTACAGAGCAGCCCTCATACTGCCAGTCTAACACAGTAGACAAGATTACAGTAAGGGCCAAGCACAAGGAAGACCTTGACATTGTGGGAACACTTACTTTTTTAGCAAGCAGTATGATGACAGGAAGGTGAAATCAGTGCGTTCTTTATCAGAGAAAGTGGTGTCACAATCTTGGCCGTGCCATGTGGCACAGGTGTGTGAATCAGAAAGTGGCTGCACATAGTCACAAATATTCAGGCTGGTAAATAATTCAATTGTGTATGTAACTACCTGGTGTTCAACTTTAATTTAAATCCAAGAACAAAATGTGATATATTGCACTTTATCAATCCTTTGATGTAGTGGCAGCATTCATTTTTATTTTTTTAGCCCTTTTCTTCTTTTATTTTCACCTGGTGATCCTGGCAGTAACAGACTTCCTGTTCTAGGGTGACAACATTCACTCCCTGTACTATATCTCTGTGTCACCACTAGAACAGGAAGTGTGTTAAAACTACAGAACATCTCTCTCTCTCCTCATCTCTATAACATGGGATGGGGGTAATGATCTAATGTCCTCAGAATTAACAGGGTAAAAATAATACTGTCTAACTACATTTCTGGCAGAATCACTAGGTTTCTTGCTGGACTTGCAGCATTTCTTTTTTTAAAAACAAGGGGAATGTAAATGTATTGCAGAGATGTACTTTAAGAGGATCTTCACCATAGGAACAAAAAATTAAAAGTCAGCAGCTACAAATACTGTAGCTGCTGACTTTTAATAAAGGACACTTACCCGTCAAAGGATCCAGCGCCATCCTCACCCTAGCAGGTTCTTCAAGGCTCCCTGGTGCCAGCATTTTTGTGTGGGAAGCCGGCTGTGACTTTTTGCGGCTTTTTGCTGTGCTCTGTGAATGTTCCTGCAGCCTCCTGGGACCTGTGACGTGTCCCAGAAGCCTGTAGACAAAGGTAGTGGGGTTAAACTTCTGCTAGCATTGCCTAAGAGGGAGCGGGTACCTGGGTTTGACATGTACCCACTCCCCCCCCAAAATAAATTCAGTTTTCAAATGTGATAGGGGGAGGGGGTAGAAAAGCAGAACTTCCACTTTTGGGTGAAGATCCTCTTTAATATATATTTTTAAACTTTGCCCAGGCATACACAAAAATGGGAACACTTTTGATCATAATGGATAGATTTAGAGAGAGTTGAAACACTAATTGAATGTAAACAAAGCACCTTTGCCAAATGAACCACAACAATAACCACTTACGATCATGTATGCAGCTATTTTTTTATTTAGGTTTTTCCATTTTACGTTTTATAAAAAATATTATACCAAAACAGAGAAGCAAAAAAAACGAAAACAAAACAGACAAGGAACAACAATGTAACCCCTTTACAGCGCCAGATACAAGATGTATAGTCCATTGTATTAAAGTAGTAAAATTGTACAGAACTGCCAAATGCCGACATGGAAAATGAAAAAAGGTGAGGAATCTTTCCTACTAAAAGGACGATCTATGAAATAAAGCAGTGCCAAGAGCAACGATGTGTAGAAATAAATAGTAACCAATTATATTCCAGTAAGAATGAATGGATCACAAAGTGGATTGAGCCTCCCAACCCACCCATAAATGATTAATTTATCCATATGCACAATGTAGGATATTCCCACACGCACAGTTCCCATAAGGCTGCAGTAATTAAGCCAACCAGAAGTCATTGTCACATACTTTTAGGTGGCATCTTGGCCTTACAACATGGCAAATGGAGAACTTCCAGAACCGTTGGGACTTGATAAGCAACTTTTGATTTGGTTGCTGTGGGTTCTTACACTTCACATGTTGCCTTATCACATAAGTGTCATGTTTTCTAGCTGTAATAGATCATAAATTACAGAATTCTCAGCAAGCCACTGGCCAGCCACTAGCTTGCAAAGTGTCATGGAATTTTGACCAAAACTAGGCAACTGCATCTCTTTTTTTAGATGGATCAGAAAGTTTAATGTTCTGATATTCTGACGCTGAGCTAGTTAAAAGGTGTCTGTTATAGAAAGATAGCAGGGCCTGTTATTCTCACAGGGACTTTATGATAAAGGGAAAATAGCAAATATAACTAATAAATACTATTTACAACAGCAGGAGGGACATTTAATTGGCTGCGTGGAGAGGAACAGGACTTTAGGGGCATGACTGTTTAAAACAAATAGTATGAATTGTTTAAGGACTACTAGAGCATCCAAAATTGATACTTTTCTTCAATTTCATTTTGCAAAAAGAGTCTCAGTACTCCTATTGCTTCTTTGTGTGAACAATAAATGTAAAATTATACACAAATAGTAAGCGACCATTATAATGACCATGACATGAGGGTGAAGCTGGGACCCCACATGCAGAGATGTCACAAGCGAAAGGTTAATAAGACTCAACCCACTGAAAAATCAATTCTGTTTCCATAGAAGTGTATTAACAGCAGGGCTATCAATGCCTACAAAGAGTAAGAAGACAAGTAAAACAATAGCCAGGGCTGTTCAGAAGGATCAGGATTTAAGGCACTGAGAGACACAGGGCAAGACGTCGTTGATGTGGGACCTGAGACACATTGGAGTAATGGCTATGGAACTACTATTCCCCATATCACATGGACATGTAGTTCCATATCAGCTGGAAAGGCACTGCTTCCATACAACTACCTGTAGATTATTACAATCTATAAACTCTGGATTTTAACATCTTCCTGTTTTGGGCTGTACATTTAAAGGACAAATCCAGTCATATAAAATACTCATCAGCGTGCATAATATCAGGTGTAATGAACTTGCCATTCCTCTTTTTGAATTGTGAGCTGCAGAAGCAGTCCCCTATTGCACAAAATTTAAAATGTAGCTCTCCTAAGCTGAAACAAAGTTTTTACTTTTTAAAAAGGGAGAAGGATTGCCATTTGGCTGGGATTGTATTAAAGGCTGTTATGCTGTCTGAAAACTTGTCTGAGACAGGCTATAGTTCCTCCTGTAGTCCCATAATTTCCAATTTTTCATTTTTATGTCCTCCAGTCAATGCATTGAAAAAAAAAATAAAAACACTATTCGCCTTGCATATTTGGATTACATTTTGCACTCAGCTTGGAGTTTTCCCTATAAATTTTAGGAATTCTGTTTTTGTGTCATCTACTCCCTTCTATATTCCTTTTGTGATTGTTTCCCAGTCTTTATATAAGGCAACATCATTATATAAAATATATATCTCATTTCATAGTCTTATCTTATAGTTAATTATCTGGCTTTGAAATATCCAGGTTGCCTCAGCTTGTCTTTATTCCATTTTTGGAGGGGAAAACTGAACTGGCATGGGATATATAATTTATTAACATGTAAATGTCTTTCTCCTGAGTCCTTTAAAAAAAAAGGACCACTGAAATGGTTCTACTTTGAGAATTTTGCTGGAGGCATACAGAAGGTCCAGAGGTACCTTGCAAAGTCTTGCTTGCTACGATCGTAGATTATCTGCCAATGTCAGGTCTGGGTCCCGACCTATGTCACCCGTCAAGCGGGGTTTAGTCCAAAAAGGCTGAGTCTGTGTGGGAACTTGAGGGGTGACTGCAAGTGTTTGGGAAGAGGGGTTTGTGGAAAGAGAAGGTGGATAAGGATCATCCATTAGGAAGTAGCATTCACTCGCCTGTCGAGTTCTATCACTTTCGTTTCATTCTTTCCAAAATCCGAAGTATACCTGAAAGAAAGAAAAGAAGGATCATTCACTGAACCCTTTAAACAGAATCCTTATGTTGGACTGGACTGAGTTTTCATTCTGCATATGCCAATTACCTGGTATGGACAAAAGTTCAATTAGACAAAAATGTTCCAAATTGATGTGCTGGCTAATCTTAATGACCAAAATCTATTGAGCTTTTTGTAAAACCTTCTACATCATCTTTACTATTCCTAATGCCACCCACTTGCAAGGGGCTAAGATTTTGGTTTGACAGCCTGCCAACTGGCATTTTCAGAAGAAGATCTTAAAATAGGCAACTGCACTGGACTGACTCACTCAGTTGAGGGTCTGTGAGTAGGTGACGGTGGGGGGCGGGATAGGAGAGTTCATTCCCGATGATTCTGGCCCAGCTTAATAGAGGGGTGGTGATGAGCCCTTTTGAGGGGCTTGGGCTGCTACCTCTGGATACAGCCTCAAGGCCGTTTCTGCGTATACTTGTAGGGGTAGGTAAAAGGAGCGCCCAATATCCAATTAGAAGCAAAATGAAGGTGAATATATATAGTCGTTTTATTGAAAGTAGCAAAAAATATTTTCAGAAGAAGGTAATCAATGACAGCCCTCATCTAGTAGCAGTTGGCAGGTCCACGCCAGCTGCGGTAAACACAGTCAATTCCAGTGGGGCTTGGAAGAGGTCTATGCCCCCTAAAACCTCTGCATAAAATGAAGGCAATCCATACAGCTAGTATAAAGAGTCTGTAGGTGTTCCCAGCTATTCTCACCTGTGCCGTACTATTCCATCTCGACTGTCATTGGACAGGGTGTACGATTTCTCCTGGGATCGGTTGATCTCCTCTATTGCTGCTTTGTGATGCTGAGAGATGATCTCTGCACCTCTGTCCCAGGTATCATGTGAATCAACGGTCACTGCAGAGCTGTGCAGCTCTTCCCAGCCATGATGCTCCTCGAAGATCAGGAGACTTCTAGAACGCACTAAGACAACAAGAAGTCCATAAGTAACCTGTACTGAAAGTATCTTGCCATGTTCCTACACATTAACCATTTCATGACCATCAATCCCTAGATGCCTAGACCAAAGTTTAGCAGCTTTGGTTAGCTTGACTATAAGGCCTTGTGTCAGTGGGAGATAGCCTGTTAGACTAAAGACATATTTGGCTTTTATTTTGTACACTGTTTTAATAAATTCTCTTGGCTCTTATTTTTAAACTTAAGCGGCTGATCGTTAAAAATGTTCTTTTTCAATGCAATTTACACCAAACAGCTTATAATAATTTAATAGCTTTTTCAAATACATTTTTATAGTGTGTACACCAGTTTAACAGCTACAGCCTGCCGTCTGCTGCTGCCAATGTGCCTCTTTCTTTCTATGCAGGGCACAATGACAACTGAGCTGGAGGGTTTATTTTGTAAACTAACCCATGTGATTTTCATTGGGAACAAGTGGTAGAGTTCTTCCTAGTGGTGCAAAACCAGAGCTGTCAGTTAAAGCACATTATGGGCAGGAGGAGCTCACTTGGAACACCTTGCAAGGGAATGTTAATGTAGGGATTGCAGGGGGAAAGAGGTTATTAGGTCCGACATACCTATTGATGCTGCATATGATTCTGGTGCTGAATGTCTGCTTGGTTCCTGCACTGTCTTGGTGGCTGATGGGTAGGGGTCAAAGGTCTGTGTGAAACTTCCAAATATGATTGCAAAGCACAAAACCACCACCTGAGGGAACACAGGAGAAAGACTTAAAGCAAGTTGTATATAGTTTTCGTCACACTCAGTATAATGCAACCCCTTAACCATTCCTAGGTGAAATCACTAAAGCAGCCACTTTAAGAACCAACCTTTCAATGCTCTGGTGACATCCCCAAAGTAGCTCTTTTGAGACCTGGACCATTATTATCATACGCTAAGCCTATTAATCCATTAGTGTATGTCTGAGCAAAATAAAAATAAAATCACATCTCTGTAATACATACACATTCCCCATGCTTAATGTCTCCTAAAGAGCACTGCAAGTACAGAAAAATACCTGTTGATTCTTCCTGAAATCCAGTGAGCTCTCAATTTCCTATCTGAAGTGACAAAGATGCCTCTGCTGCACTAAAATCCCAAGCAGTGTTGTCAGCGATTCCCAGTTCTCCTCTGCTGGACAAAAAAACACCTTCCCTTTCCTCATTTCTATTACACATGGGGGATGTTCTGCAGGCCATCAGGAGAGGGCTGGCAACACTGCTTAGGATTCCAGTGCAGCAGAGGCATTTGTCAGTCACTACAGGAAGTTAGGGGCACACTGGATTTCTGGCAGAACAACAGGTGTTTTTCTATACTTGCAGAGACAAAACAAGGGGAAATGTGCATGTACTGTAGACATGAACCAAATATACATTTCTAATTTTGCCCTGACATATACTTTAAGTGACCCCTTCCTTTGCCCATGAAGGCCAAAGTAAGAGGATCACTTAGGCCCCTTTCACACTGAGACGGTTTGCAGGCATTATTGCGCTAAAAATAGCACCTGCAAACCACCCCTAAACAGCCTCCGCTGTTTGTTCAGTGTGAAAGCCCGAGGGCTTTCACACTGAAGCGGTGCGCTGGCAGGAGAAGAAAAAAATCTCCTGTCAGCCGCATCTTTGGAGTGGTGAAGGAGCGGTGTATTCACCGCTCCTAAACCGCTCCTGCCCATTGAAATCAATGGGACAGCGCGGCTATACCGCGGTAATACCGCGGCTATGGCCGCGCTATACGAGGGGTTTTAACCCTTTTTCGGCCGCCAGCGGGGGAGGTTAAAACCGCACCGCTAGCGGCCAAATACCGCGGTAAAACAGCGCTAAAAATAGCGCTGTTTTAACGCCGATGCCCCCTACCGCCCCAGTGTGAAAGGGGCCTTAACACCCCCACCTCCCTCTTCAGCAGCATATATTCGCCTTTCCTCACTCCTATGCTGCTGTTTTCTCACATTGGGCCTAGAGAAAGTCTTGTGTAACCTCCAAACTTCTTTGTCGAAGCTTACTCAATTAGGCGGCACTAAATGCTCTCACGTGGGAGAAGGTGAGTGAATCACATGCTAACCTTTAGGCCTTGTTTAGAAGGAACCAGTCTTTATCATCCCTATGAAAAGCGATCCACAGTAGATAAGGGACGGTCAGGTGATACAAAAGGTAATAACTGTGGGGGATAAGCTGATGGAGAAAATAAAAGTACAGCTGCTGGGCGGGAGCAGATAAGGCTTCTCTAAAGAGAGGGATTTTCAGGGATCACCTAAAAGTGTAGGAGACAGTAGGACAAATGGAGGTAGAGAGTTCCAGAGGATGGGAGAGGCTCTTGGGAAGTCCTGGAGGCGAGACTTTGAGGAGGTGATGAAGGAGCTAGAGCAGGAGGTTGTGGAAAGAACAAAGAGCAATTTTGTTGATATTTTGAGACGAGATTAGTGTAGCTGGGTGCAGAGTTGTAGATGGCTTTGTAAGTTGTTGTTTGTGTTTTTAATTTTATTCGATGGGTGAGCAGAAACCAATGAAGGGATTGGCAGAGAGGGGTAGCAGACACTGAACGACATGTGTAAGAACCCCCTCTTACCGCATGTTATCTATTAGATGGGTGATTGGGAGGTGGTAAAACTGTAGTTCAACTGCCCGTTTTTACTGCCCCCTTGCTGTCCATGTAAATGAGGACTTACTGGGAAGTTCTAGGTATTTCATATTGGCTTGAAGTGGTTGTAAACCCTCACATGTACCTAGTGAAGTGAATAGCCTCAGATGATACACAGAGATGAAACAAATTCTCCTACATAAGTTTTATTTGTATATCTGCAGCCTTCCCCTTTCTACACCCTTTCAAAAGTGTAGATCGTGTTAAAAATATTTCTTCATCTTTCAGCAGTATTTAGGGTAGGGTGGAGAGACTGCATTTACACTGTGTGAGAGCTGATTGGAGGAAGGGGACTTCTCCCTCCACATAGGCAGAGGAACGTAGGAACATGCAGAGCTGTTGTCTGAATAGACACGCTCAGTGCTTATCTACCTCTAAGCTCCCTCCCCGACACAAGTTTTCAGCTACTGTTATCTCATGCGTCGGAGAACTTGTCAGAAGTGGCTCATGCTGATAACAGAGGAATGAAGCACCAGAGAGAAATTACACTTAGAGCTTTGGAGAGAGACAAGTAAACACTACAGATATTCGTGCTTAGTTCAAATTTCATGAATGAGGTTTACAACCACTTCAAACGGGCAGAGGAAGAGCAAGGGAAAAGTGGTTGATCTCCTGCTGGGAAGGGTTTAGTTAGTTGACTATTTTACTTTTCTTTGGGTAAACAAAAGGAGCACTTAAAGTAGCAACTTCAAGGGATAAATGGATAGCCTGCAAACCTTTTATTCTCCAGACGCTGTGATACAAAATGGTCACCGCCGCTTTGTGTTTACGAGAGGAGGACTTCACCAAGGACGTGTTCTAATTATGGTGTGACTAAGCACAATGAAACCATGACCTGGGAAGATCTAGTTTCGTTATATTTAGAAAGGTTTAGATTAATGGATAAACTGTGTAATAGATGCCACAGGGAGAAAAGGAACGTAAATAGATCCTTTAAACAAAGCAAAGGTTAAAATGGCTCAGTTGTTCCATTCAGGCTATTCTAGGTACTCTCAAGAAGATGAAACATACCCACAAATGTGAGTCAATCTGGCTGAAACACAACGATGGACAATTTAAAAAAATGCAGGAAGCGTGGCTCAAATGTAACCAATGAGATTCCACTTAGAAAAAAAAAACGACAGCTGGAGTCGACTTCCTTTCACCAGCACAGACACTTTCATCTAGTTTACAAAGGTTAGCTCCTACACTGTACAACCTGTAATCCAGAATATCCAAAGGAACCCAAAACAAAAATTGAATATATTTCACTTCACCAGTCTTTAGATTTTGTGCTGCAATAGTAACTGTTTATCTTGCCAGAATTCCTTGTGACTTTCTGTGAGCTAAACTAATACATCAATCTTTTTCCAGCTTCCTTCTGTGAGCTACAAGAGAAGGCCTTCCTATGTAATGGACATGCAATGTGGAAGAGAGGCTAGTAGTCCGTGTCAAGCGAGCAATCTAGAGACAAAAATGGTCTCCCTTCACAGATACAGTGCAGTGAGTAAGCATTGTCATCCTAGGACAGGAAGAGCTAGGCACAGCAGAATTACCAGATGGATATCATTGAAATAAGGTGGGTAGAACAGAACATAAATGTCCCATGTAATGACTTATCTTTACTCACTGCAGCTTTTGGGAAGAGAGAAAATATTAAGTGCAGGGGGATGAGAATTTGTGAAGTACCAGGAAGTACAATACTCCTGGTCACAATGGTGGAAACGTACAAGTACGAGTCATGAAATGCTGGGTTCCAGCATAGTCCAAGTTTCATTAGAAAACTTTTTTTTTTAATTCATGCTGGATGTGTTTAATTATGAAGGCCTATGAGAAATACAATATCTCACAAAAGTGAGTACACCCCTCACATTTTTGTAAATATTTTATTATATCTTTTCATGTGACAACACTGAAGAAATTACACTTTGCTATAATGTAAAGTAGTGAGTGTACAGCTTGTATAACAGTGTATACAGTCATGTCCATAAATATTGGGACATCGACACAATTCTAATCTTTTTGGATCTATACACCACCGCAATGGAATTGGAATGAAACAAACATGATGTGCTTTAACTGCAGACTTTCAGCTTTAATTTGAGGGTATTTACATCCAAATCAGGTGAATGGTGTAGGAATTACAACAGTTTGTATATGTGCCTCCCACTTTTTAAGGGACCAAAAGTAATGGGACAATTGGCTTCTCAGCTGTTCCATGGCCAGGTGTGTGTTATTCCCTTATTATCCCATTTATAAGGAGCAGATAAAAGGTCCAGAGTTTATTTCAAGTGTGCTATTTGCATTTGGAATCTGTTGCTGTCAACTCTCAATATGAGATACAAAGAGCTGTCACTATTTGTGAAGCAAGCCATCATTAGGCTGAAAAAACAAAACAAACCCATCAGAGAGATAGCAAAAACATTAGGTGTGGCCAAATCAACTGTTTGGAACATCCTTAAAAAGAAAGAACGCACCGGTGAGCTCAGAAACACCAAAAGACCCGGAAGACCACGGAAAACAACTGTGGTGGATGATCGAAGAATTCTTTCCCTGGTGAAGAAAACACCCTTCACAATAGTTGGCCAGATCAAGAACACTCTCCAGGAGGTAGGTGTATGTGTGTCAAAGTCAACAATCAAGAGAAGACTTCACCAGAGTGAATACAGAGGGTTCACCACAAGATGTAAACCATTGGTGAGCCTCAAAAACAGGAAGGCCAGATTAGAGTTTGCCAAACAACATCTAAAAAAGCCCTCACAGTTCTGGAACAACATCCTATGGACAGATGAGACCAAGATCACTTTGTACCAGAGTGATGGGAAGAGAAGAGTATGGAGAAGGAAAGGAACTGCTCATGATCCAAAGCATACCACCTCATCAGTGAAGCATGGTGGTGGTAGTGTCATGGCGTGGGCATGTATGGCTGCCAACGGAACTGGTTCTCTTGTATTTATTGATGATGCGACTGCTGACAAAAGCAGCAGGATGAATTCTGAAGTGTTTCGGGCAATATTATCTGCTCATAATCAGCAAAATGCTTCAGAACTCATTGGACGACGCTTCACAGTGCAGATGGACAGTGATCCGAAGCATACTGCGAAAGCAACCAAAGAGTTTTTTAAGGGAAAGAAGTGGAATGTTATGCAATGGCCAAGTCAATCACCTGACCTGAATACGATTAAGCATGCATTTCACTTACTGAAGACAAAACTGAAGGGAAAATGCCCCAAGAACAAGCAGGAACTGAAGACAGATGCAGTAGAGGCCTGGCAGAGCATCACCAGGGATGAAACCCAGCGTCTGGTGATGTCTATGCATTCCAGACTTCAGGCTGTAATTGACTGCAAAGGATTTGCAACCAAGTATTAAACAGTGAAAGTTTGATTGATGATTGTTAATCTGGCCCATTACTTTTGGTCCCTTAAAAAGTGGGGGGCACATATACAAAACTGTTGTAATTCCTACACCGTTCACCTGATTTGGATGTAAATACCCTCAAATTAAAGCTGAAAGTCTGCAGTTAAAGCACATCTTGTTTGTTTCATTTCAAATCCATTGCGGTGGTGTATAGAGCCAAAAAGATTAGAATTGTGTCGATGTCTCAATATTTATGGACCGGACTGTATTTGCTGTCCCCTCAAAATAACTCAACACACAGCCATTAATATATAATCTGCTGGCAACAAAAGTGAGTACACCCCTAAGTGAAAATGTCCAAGTTGGGCCCAAAGTGTCAATATTTTGTGTGGCCACCATTATTCTCCAGCACTGCCTTAACCCTCTTGGGCATGAAGTGCACCAGAGCTTCACAGGTTACCACTGGAGTCCTCTTCGAGACATCACGGATCTGGTGGATGGCAGAGACCTTGCGCTCTTCCACCTTCCGTTTGAGGATGCCCCACAGATGCTCAATAGGGTTTAGGTCTGGATACATGCTTGGCCAGTCCATCACCTTTACCCTCAGCTTCTTTAGCAAGGCAGTGGTCCTCTTGGAGGTGTGTTTTGGGGTTGTTATCATGTTGGAATACTGAGCTGAGGCCCAGTCTCCAATGGGAGGGGATCATGCTCTGCCTCAGTATGTCACAGTACATGTTGGCATTCATGGTTCCCTCAATGAACTGTAGCTCCCCAGTGCCGGCAGCACTCACGCAGGCCCAGACTATGACACTCCCACCACCATGCTTGATTGTAGGCAAGACACACTTGTCTTTGCACTCCTCACCTGGTTGCCGCCACACACGCTTGACACCATCTGATCCAAATAAGTTTATCTTGGTCTCATCAGACCACAGGACATGGTTCCAGTAATCCATGTTCTAAGTCTGCTTGTCTTTAGCAAACTGTTTGTGGGCTTTCTTGTGCATCATCTTTAGAAGAGGCTTCCTTCTGGGACGACAGCCATGCAGACCAATTTGATGCAGTGTGCGGCATATGATCTGAGCACTGACTGGCTGACCCCCCCACTACATAAAAACCTCTGCAGCAATGCTGGCAGCACTCATATGTCTATTTCCCAAAGACAACCTCTGGATATGACGCTGAGCACGTGCACTCAACTTCTTTGGTCGACCATGCTAAGGTCTGTTCTGAGTGGAACCTGTCCTGTTATACCGCTGTATGGTCTTGGCCACCGTGCTTCAGCTCAGTTTCAGGGTCTTGGCAATCTTCTTATAGCCTAGGCCATCTTTATGTAGAGCAACAATACTTTTTTTCAGATCCTCAGAGAGTTCTTTGCCATGAGGTGCCATGTTGAACTTCCAGTGACCAGTATGAGAGAGTGAGAGCAATAACACCAAATTTAACACACCTGCTCCCCATTCACACCTGAGACCTGGCTAATTGGACCCAATTTGTACATTTTCACTTTTGTTGCCAGCGATTTAGACATTAATGGCTGTGTGTGGAGTTATTTTGAGGGGACAGCAAATGTACACTGTTTTACATGCTGAACACTCACTACTTTACATTGTAGCAAAGTGTAATTTCTTCAGTGTTACATAGTTACATAGTAGGTGAGGTTGAAAAAAGACACAAGTCCATCAAGTCCAACCCATGTGTGTGATTATATGTCAGTATTACATTGTAGTTGCTACATGAAAAGATATAATAAAATATTTACAAAAATGTGAGGGGTGTACTCACTTTTGTGAGATACTGTACATCAGCCTGGAAAATGTTAAAGACTTTGATCTCATTTATATTGGATTTAAAATTAAAAAAATGGACTGTGAGTGCACCATCTCTCTTCTATTTCTCTATAGCATAGGGCTGCAAATTAAATGCATCTAAACCCTAGAACAATATATTGAAGCTTACCAGTCCTTAAATGTGGTGGCAGTATTGGTTTTTCTTTTTTAGGCTAGGTTCACACTAGAACACGGTGCGGGAAACCCACAATGTGTGCACATTTCCCCCACTGCATTCAAAACGCACTTACAGTGAGGGAAAAAAGTATTTGATTCCCTGCTGATTTTGTGCGTTTACCCACTGACAAAGAAATGACCAGTCTATAATTTTAATGGTAGGTTTATTTTAACAGTGAGAGAAAGAATAACAAATGCATTTAAAAAAAGTTGACAATTGATTTGCATTTTAATGAGTGAAATAAGTATTTGACCCCTTCGCAAAACATGACTTAGTACTTGGTGGCAAAACCCTTGTTGGCAGTCACAGAGGTCAGACGTTTCTTTTAGTTGGCCACCAGGTTTATACACATCTCAGGAGGGATTTTGTCCCACTCCTCTTTGCAGATCCTCTCTTAGAGCCCTTGCACACTGGGGCGGTTTGCAGGCGCTATTGCGTCCTGCACTGTCAGAACGCCATTCTTGGACACACTATCCTGCACGGGGGCCCCCACCAAACTGGACCCTGCCGGCCTTTCTGGGCCGGTCTTCATACCCTACACATTGCGGGCTTAGTATCATACTAATACCCCCGGCAGACAACACCTTAGTCTTGGGGACAGTATATTCACCAGGAGTTGGGCCCACCCCAGACTGGAGCCTTCCAGGACTTTTCTACCTTGGTGGTGTTTGGGACGCCCTTTGTTGGGGATTGCGCTCCCGGGCTTACGTGCCTCGGGTGGGTATACAGGCCTCGCGGTCTTGCGGACCAGGAGCAGGACCTACGTCCGATGGTGTCACGTCCCCCCCCCCTTCTTCCCTTTTTTATGGATGCAGCATTAGATACATGCCTCTTTAGCATTACTACATGACACATCTGTCTGTTTGCTGATTCCAATCTGATACCCCTGAGGAAGAGCATATGCTCGAAACGCGTCGGGTACTCCCCGCATATGTATTGTATATGTATTGGAGTTCTAGGATTGTGAATTAATCCATACATGTTTTGTATTGCTGATTTCTGTATGTATCACGTTTGCTGCACATTTACCCCCTGTACCATAGATGTACTATAAGATTTATACGTTCATTAAATATTTTTTCATACAACCCCTACTACTCTCCATACTTCTTATGACCCATAAGTAGGTGTTCCCTCTAAAAGTCCCCATAGAGGATCAATTTTCCACAAAGCAAGTTTTACCTTGGGATGTGGGTCCACCTACTTTTAGACCAACCCAGCACCAACCCCTGTGTTATTCCTTGCGCTAATAATAGCGCCTGCAAACCGCCCCGAAAGTGCCGCTGCTGTCATCCCAGTGTGAAAGCCCCGAGGGCTTGCACACTGGAGCGATGCGCTGGCAGGACGGTAAAAAAAGTCCTGTCAGCAGCATCTTCGGAGCGGTGAAGGAGCGGTGTGTATACCGCTCCTTTACCGCTCCTGCCCATTGAAATCAATGGGACGGCGCGGCTATACCGCCGGCAATGCGCCTCTGCAGAGGCGCTTTGCGGTGGTATTTAACCCTTTCTCGGCCGCTAGCAGGGGGTAAAACCGCCCCGCTAGCGGCCACATACCGACGGTAAAACGCCGCTAATAATAGCGGCGTTTTACCGCCGACGCCGCCCCCCGCCCCAGTGTGCAAGGGCTCTAAGTCAATAAGGTTTTGAGGCTGACGTTTGATAACTCGAACATTCAGCTCCCTCCACATATTTTCTATGCAATTAAGGTCTGGAGACTGGCTAGGCCACTCCATGAAGTTAATAAGCTTATTCTTGAGCCACTCCTTTGTTGCCTTAGCTGTGTTTTTTGGGTCATTGTCATGCTGGAATAACCATGCACGACCCATTTTCAATGCCCTGGCTGAGGGAAGGAGGCTCTCAACCAAATTTGACAGTACATGGCCCTGTCCATCGTCCCTTTGATGTGGTGAAGTTGTCTTGTCCCCCTACCAGAAAAACACCCCAAAGCATAATGTTTCCACCTTCATGTTTGACGGTGTTCTTTGGGTCATAGGCAGCATTCCTCCTCCTCCAAACATGGCGAGTTCGGTTGATGCCAAAGAGCTTGATCTTGGTCTCATCTAATCACAACACTTTCACCCAGTTCTCCTCTGAATCATTCAGATGTTCATTAGCAGACTTCAGACGGGCCTTTACATGTGCTTTCTTGAACAGGGGGACCTTGCGGGCGCTGCAGGATTTCAGTCTTTCACAGCGTAGTGTGTTACCAATTGTTTTCTTGGTGACCATGGTCCCAGCTCCATTGAGATCAATGACAAGATTCTCCCGTGTAGTTCTGGGCTGATTCCTCACTGTTCTCATAATCATTGAAACTCCACAATGTGAGCTCTTGCATGGAGCCCCAGACTGAGGGCGATTGACAGTTATTTTGTGTTTCTTCCATTTGCGAATAATCGCACCAACTGTTGTCACCCTCTCACCAAGCTGCTTGATGAAGGTCTTGTAGCCCATTCCAGCCTTGTGTAGGTCCACAATCTTGTCCCTGACATCCTTGGACAGCTCTTTGGTCTTGGACATGGTGGAGAGATTGGAACTTGATTGATTGCTTCTGTGGACAGGTGTATAGAAGACACCTGGGAGCCAGAAATCTTGTGGATTGATGGTGGATCAAATACTTATTTCACTCATTAAAATGCAAATCAATTTATAATTTTTTTTTTTAATGCATTTTTCTGGATATTTTTGTTGTTATTCTGTCTCTCACTGTTAAAATAAACCTACCATTAAAATTATAGACTGATCATTTCTTTGACAGTGGGCAAACGTACAAAATCAGCAGAGGATCAAATACTTTTTTGCCATCCATCTAGTTCAAATTCATTTTTTGCAAGTCCATCTAGTTCAACCAATGAGTCACTGAGCTGTAATCTGCAACAGGTGTCAATATATATTGAACAGACATAATAAAACACTTTCATTAATAGAGCAAAAGTGAGAAAATAAAAAAGCTCATCATTACAGATTACATCTTTAAATGGATATTAAATATTAATAGAATATTAAATTATAAACGACCAACAAAAGCTGAGTTTTCCTTTAAACAGAAATTGGCAACATTACGAACACTTAAGGCGTCATGGAAAGGAGGCAGAGTGAATTTAGACTGCAATTCATACAGTGGGTGTCAGGACTGATACTCACCATAAGACAGGTGCCAGTTTGGGTGCTCGCTGCTTTGTATGAGCGGTTAACTTTTCCGGCCACCATGGCCTGGAGACGCTGCAGCTGCTGCAAGAGGGTCCTGAGGAAGAAAGATAACATGGAGGAGAATTAAAAGGCATGTCAGGTATGAAAACAAGTTTTAGTTACCGAGGGGCTTATTGCTAAACTCAGCAAAACTATTTCATCACTATTAGGGTACTTGCGCACAGTACTGATGTTTGAACATCAGTAATCCTGGCCAAAATTTATTGCATTTATTTTATGTGCATTTGCACATACGCACGTACACAAGTAAAATAAATTCTAGCTCTCAGAATGGAATTTTAACCTCTTCAGATGAACAATTTATAGACGTAGTTGCGTATTTGCTCGTATATGCTCATACGCACATAAAATATGGATCGATAACTTCGATTTCTGTATCTGTATTTTTTTCCTACTTATAGGACTACCTCAATATCAGCTTGCGCGCTTGCAACTCATCCAAAACACGGTGGCAAGACTGTTAACAGGAAAAAAAACCTGGGAATCCATCTCCCCTTCCCTGAGGAGCCTACATTGGCTAACCGTAAAGAATCAAATCACTTTCAAGACCCTCTGCTTCACCCACAAATGTATACAAGGAATTGCTCCTCAATACTTATGCGAGAAAATAAAGCGCTACACACCCAATCGCAGTCTTCGATCTTCTAACCAAAAACTCCTCCTTATTCCAAAAACCCGCTACAAACTCAAGACTTACCTCTTCTAAGAAGCTGGACAACACAGGACGGATCTAGTGCCTTGAGGCAATTTAGTTCGCATTTGCAGCGCTATACAAATCATTCATTTATTCATTCATTCATTCATCTATGCACAGCACATATTTATGCACATTGTTAAAAACAACAGGCTGCATTTAGATCAGTTAAAGAAAAAGCCTGTTAGCCTAAAAGCGCTGCGTTTTTAGGCAGCAGTTTGCAAAAGGGCTTATACACAATTTAAATATTATCCAACAGTTAGTCCAGTACATTAGAAAATAAAGGGAGACAGTACAGTTACAACTCAGGAGGGTTAGGCACACCTTGCTTGTGAAAGTTTACAATGTAGTAATGATACTGAAGTGTCCAAAGATGGCGGATAGCAGACAGACAGCAGAGAACAATGGTGCAACATGTCCAAACTATGCCCAATAAAGCAGTGGCGTCACAAGCACATCAAAGTTAGGCAGCCGAGGCGCCAAGACGAAATTGGTTGTCGCCATTGCGACCTGGTGCCTGGGGTTTGTCGAGCCCTGGTACTGCGTTACATGTGCTGCATTAGGGTAGCCCTTCTAATCAATTTGCTGCCAACACACCTAAACGCCCCCTGTGTGATACAGCTCACTGCAACAGGTTGTCTTAGTGTATTGTGGTGCTATTCAAAATGAATAGAACTTCAGCAAATGTAACATGAGTTTCCGCATGCTACTACACCCCATACATGTAATGGGTCTGAAGGGCCTGTATACAGTATGGCTCTACACTGAACTTTTCAGCCAACTGGCAGGAGACAGTTTAGCTTTAGACCAAATAATCTACAGCTTTGGGGTTGCCTCTCTTTAGCTTTTCCAAGCAAAATGCTGCCTATGCAGATACTCTGAGTTAAATGCTCTACTAAGCCAAATCTGTAATCTAATCTTAAAAGTAAATTCCAAAAACTACAGCACAATAGCTTCAGAATACCAAGAACTATAGTTTAGACACTAGGGGGCACCACTGCACCATAAAAACATCAGCTGTGCACAATGTACAGACAGGGACCTATTTTTTTCAAAATACTTTTAACTGTTAACTATAAATGCATGAAGCTGGCCATACACTATACAATTTTCTTTATAATTACCTTCAACTCTGTAGTGCAAGGGTCTGCCTGATTGTATACAAATTGAAAGTGTTTAGATTGGACCTCTTATTATATGGTTTTGATTAATCTAAAGGAAAATTGTACAAGAAAATAGTATAATTTACGGCCATCCTTACTCATGTTACACATAATACCACCCAATCCGAAATTGGTTGGTAGTGCAGCAATAGGGACACAGAATTCTACCCTCACGATAATTATTAGAGAAAAGGAAGTGTCATCTTACCTGTTAGCGGTTTCTAGAACTTCCACTTTCTTACGCAAATCACTGTTTTCTGAAGAACAATTCTCCACCCTAAGAACACAGCATAGAGATCTGGTTAGTGAGTTGAGTTGGGAATTTTCTCTGGTTTTGTCTTTCATGCGTTTGCCCTTCCATGTGCTCCTTGCTGTGAAGGCCAGTTATAGGTTGGGGCAGGGGCCATTTCTTTGTTACTGGTATAAATTTGGTCAGGAGACACACTGGGCACCTTTGCTGCCATTGTGCTATGTGCTGGGTGACTAGTGTGCTCCCTGTGCATTTAAGGAGGACTGGGCTAGCTACAGGCCCATCTGCCCCTAATCTATCCATTGGAATGCATGTGCTCCCACTGTGGAGACGCTCTGAAATTCAGTAGTGTTAGGACTGCAAGCAATACACAGAGTGCCGTGAAGAGGACTTGCAGCTTAGGTATGTGCTTGCAAATGTGTGCTAACTAAACCCCTGTTTTTAACGCAGCCTGTTGGACAGGTTAATTTGGTTGGTAAGCAGACTGGTTGGTGATTTGAGATGGGAATTTTCTCTAGTTTTGTCTTTCATGCGTTTGCCCTTCCATGTTCTCCTTTCTGTGAAGGCCAGTTGGTGGGGCAGGGGGCCATCTCTTTGTTAATAGAGATCAGTCAGACTAAACCCAGGGGGAGATACATTATGGGTCCTAATGATGTCATAAAAGCTTAAAGTAGCAGACTTGCTGCAGCAGCTGATCGAAATAAGTGTTTCAACAGTCTCATTCGAAAGAAGTCGATCTACCAATCATGATTGATCCTGCTTAACAAAGAGGGCAACACACACAGATCGAAATTTAGATGGTCACGGTTGAACCCGCTGAATTTCAATCTGTGTGTACTCAGCTTAATGGTAGAGAGATGACAACACTGCCTCTGCTGCACTGAAATCCAAGGCAGTGCTGTCAACCCTGCTTAAGTTCTCCCTGCTGCACTAAAAAACACCCCCTTTGTGTTATGGAGGTGAGGAGAGGGGAGAGATGTTCTGCAGTTCTGCATGGGCTAAAAATGTTGCTTGGGAGGTGTTATTAGCTGCCTATAGGAAGTTAGGAGCTCACTGGATTTTAGCAGGTATTTTTCTTTACTTGCATTATTTTATAACGAAACAAAACATGATGAAATGTGCAGTTATTGCAGACATGTACTAAATTGTGTTTTTTTTTAATTTTGCCCAGATGTAAACTTTCTAAACTTGATATAGTACAAATCACTGCGATCCAATTACCTCTTCTCCAAGCTGTCCATGTATTCTTTTTTCTTTCTCCGACTTTCCTGGGCTGAGATCTGCAGAGATGAACATGTTAGGGTATTTGACTAGCAGTAATATTAGACACAGACTTTGTGACTTCCATTAAATACAAATGACTTCCTTGATATCTTCAAACATCTCTAATAAACCCAAAAACCTGTGAATGGAATTGAGAGGTTTCATTTCTCTGATACTTCAACATAAATTCTGGTGGCATAACACAATTTGAAACCCAATGAGCTTTCCAAACACCACTTTCGGCTAACAACTCAGATTTTCAGCCACTATACAAACCATAGCTAGAGCAAGGCTGTAGGATTCGCTCTCCCTGGTGGCAGTACAATCCAAGATCCATCGGATGCTCATCCACGACAAACTGACTGCTAAAATTACTGATACAATGCATAGCTTTCATAATACCTGGGGACGGTGGATTTCACACTTTAGGCCACCGGAATATGACCACCGCTTACTAGACTTATGAGTAATGGACCCACCCACCCATCACTGAGTTATGGTCCTCATCCCCCCCCCCCCCCCCCGGGATGCTCCTCTCCAGAATCCCACCACTCCCCCCCCCCCCCCCCCCCCCCCCCGTTCCTCTTCTTCACTTCCATTCACTACTTCAGTATATCCTCTATGATCCTCATTTGAAGCTCCGTTAGAGCCTGAGATGCTACATTACTTTCTTTCCAGTATGCTCAAATTTCCTAGGTACATTGCATGGCTGGTTTGCATGCCAGGCTAATGTCATTGTTATCTTCTGATTGTTCTGGATTTACTGCTTTTAAAATCAATAAAAACTGATATATTTTTTTTTTTTTTTATAAAAAAAAAAAAAAAAAGACTAAGAAAAAATGGTATTTATATCGCCTTTTCTTTAAAAATGCATGCAGGGAGTGTCCGAGCGATGGATAGGTAAGAACAGCGGGTTTGTGTTCCCTTTCCACATACTTAAAGATTAGAATGGGGTTTAAAGCGTATCTAAGCCAAAAAAAATAAAAATGTGATATATTGCAGGTTACCAGTAAGGTAAAAATGTAAAGTGATAATATATAAATAAGACACACACAAAAAAAGCACCAAATAAAATAAACCACCCTAAATACAGCTCCTCTGTTGCAACAAGCAACATTTGATGATTTTCCAGAAGCATGTTACTTAATAGTAGACGTCAGTGCTAATAAGATTAAATCTGCTCCCACCCAATTCTAAGCCCTATACTAATTATCCTGTAATGGAAAGATGTCTATACTTACCTTATTCTGAGGGAGGTCTGGTCTGGTCACCTGATCAGCTCCCACTGCCGGCTTCAGGCGGGAAGAGGGACAGCAGACAACGGATGCCCCACAGTAAGTCTATGGGTCCCCGCCTAAGCACTGCAGTCTTTGTCGCCGCTCTATCCTCTCCCCTGAAGCCAGCTGCTGGGGAGATCACGTGACCGGACCAGAGCGCCCTTAGATAAGGTAAGTAAACATATCTTACATGTACAGGATAGATAGTATAGGGCTTAGAGTGGCGGTGGGAGCATGTTGAGGCTTACATAGCATTAAGGGGGAATATATCTTTTAATAAAAAATAAAAAAAAGGAGGAACACAAAACGTTAATGGACAAATGGAAAGCTCACATAGCCATAAGCAGTATAGCATACAGATGAATTATCAGGGTGGTAACATAGTTGACAACAAAGCAGTTATGTAGCAAACAAAACAACTGAAGCCATGAGACCAAAAAAGAAAAACAAATGCCATTGACTATCACAAATGAGCAGATACTGCCAAGACACATAGGCTTATATGGTATTAGCCTGGAATTCTACATTAGCAGCCTCTGCTCAGGCAAAAGAAAACACATTTGCTAAAAAATTCAATTTACAAAATTTGTGACTTCACTGACCTTATTCTTAATCTTCCGGCGGATTTTCTTCAGAGCTTTTTCTTCAGCCTTGGTGAGGGGCAGTTTGGTAGGGATGGGGTATCCCTCAGCTATAAGGGTCCTCTTCTCTTCCTCAGTGAGCATTAGAGGCCCTGTTCCTTGAAGCTTCTGCAGAGAGTTAGAATAAAATGTATTAGAAGGAAACTAATATAAAATGATTACAGAGTTCTTTATATATAGATTCATTTTATTGCAATGAAATGAGGTTTGCGAAAGACCCACGAGGGAGACCCCTCAAGAAATTTCTTAACTTATTAAGTCGGAGGAAACTTTGAGAAAATGGACTGCAGTATGGGCTAGGAAGATGTGTTTATGGACACCACCATTATGAAAGGTACCGTAATTCATGCACACTACATAGCATTATTTTTTAGGTTTGGATAGAGTATGGAGGAGTCAAAACCCCTACTAAATTATTTTTGTGGTCTGTGTCCTGCTGAGGAGATTTTTCCCTCACTTCCTGTCCCAGAGACGCAACAGAAAATAAGAAGAAATCTCCAAAAATGAATTTCTGACTAAGTTGCAGGATTTTTTCTTGCCTCCTGCTCTAATGGCAACTTAAAAATGTTTGGATTTTATCCCACCTGTCTCTGTGGAACTGGTGACCAGGACAGATGGAGAAGGTGAATCTTCCCCCAGCGGGCACGCAATAAAAACTTGATATAGGGTCCAAACCTTCTTCACTCTATCCAAAACCAGCTGCGAGCAGATGTTTAGGCCAGGCCCATCATTGTAGCTGTTAGTAAGCAGCTGCATATTCATGTGCCCACTTCAGCACATTTTTCCGCAGGCACTGGAGCACGTACTTTATATATTACAAAATACAAAAATGCGCTGCATAAATGTATGCCCTGGCATGGGTAAGTGCTACACATGAGGGCATGGATTTATACACCTTGGACATTAATGGGTTAAAGTGACGTGATTTATGCAATATATAGGGAAACTCTGGAAAGACAGCTCTGTGGCAGGCTCTGCTGGGCCTTGTTGTTCCTCCACAGCTAGAGGCATATTTGATAATGTCTGGTTTATGATGGCTGAAGCTCTGCAGGGAGAAAATGCTAACATGCCCAGCCGCTCATGTAAGTGTGAGTCACTGATGAATAGGACAATTGTGTTCTCAGAATCAGTATGGGGGAGAATACGCTGTACATTGAGTCATCAAATGACCATTAGCTTCCTACTGCCAGTTTTCTACTGCAAGCTTTTTTTCCCCCCAGAGCTCTGTATAACACAGTCTAGTGTTGACTGAAATCTCCATCCTGGGCATTCTCTCTCAAGGATCTCTGCAACCTGATATTAGCTTGGATAAATCCACTATTATTATTTGTCTCCATCATGCCAACATATTCCGTGCTGCTTTGAAGAGAATGACAATGAAGTATATGCTACAGGAGGTCATACAATTTACACAGGGTTGGTTTACTAAATGATTACAGACTGTTCACTTCACATAGTGAATGTTCAATAAGCTTATTCAATAAGATGAAACTGTGTTCATTTCAGTCATCTGATTACTTTTTCATTTCCCTTGCAGAAGATTGGGCTTTCAAAGTGAACAGGGCTTCACCTTATTTACGAAACTAAGTGAACTTTCACTTTGCTAAGTGAACATCTGGGTTTCTTTAGTAAAGAAAATTGCCACATTTTATCATGCAAATGTCTTTCTTTAGCTCAAGTCCAGTAACTTTGTCTGGACTGATGATGTCATTAATCTGCTGCAAGCCAGAGAAAGCATTTTCTCAGTCTCCTCTTCCCCAAAGATCAGTCTGCAACGTTGTAACATTGAGAGGTTGAAGCATGGGCTTATCCATGCCAGACATTTGTGAACACAGCCAAGGACTGCACAATCAACAGGTTTTATAAGACTATGGGGGGGGGGTTTACTAAAACTGGTGCACACCGAATCTGGTGTAGCTGTGCCCAGTAACCAATCGGCTTCTAACTTCAGCTTGTTCAATTAAGCTTTACAAATAAAACCTGAAAGCTGATTGGTTACTAGGCACAGCTGCACCAGATTCTGTGTGCAACAGTTTTAGTAAATCCCCCCCCCCCCATGTCATATCTGAGCTGGAATCTCAGTCCAAGAAGTAGATGATGACCCTGAATGATGCCTGAACAAAAATGGTTCTGCCCTTCTGGACAAAAAGGCATTGTTACTGTGATCTCCGTGAAAGGGAATAAACACCTGGAAGTGTCACACTTACATAAGAATCATGAAAATGATATATGATTTTAAGTTCACTTCAACACCACATTGCAGGCTCAGCAGTGCAGGGCATACAGTACTATCTTTTGGAAAATGATACCCATGATTTACAGTTTTGTTGCACATAATACACATGTTAAGGATTGCAAATTACATTTACATAACCTATTTCCACCACCCTGATACTAAAGGAACCATAAAAAAACATGCTCCTAACATCAGCCTTCTTTACAGTACTGTGATACATAACTGGCCCATACAACCTGCTGAAGATATTTGTGTACTATACACTGCAAAGAAAATAAATGTTAAATACTTACATGTGGAGCAGTCAGAAGGGGGGAATTTGAAAGTGCCGAGGGGCTGCGAGCTGTCACTTTGCTCCCGGACTGTGATTGGACAGGACTGGAAGGTGGGAGGGACCGGCTGGGGCTCTGGCCTCCTTCAGAATCACTCCCATGGCTGCTGGGAGGAGTAGGGGGCAGCTGCAATGTGTCTGATGATGCCTCTAAAAGAGCAAAATATTTTTTAATGGCAACAGTTAAACTGTAGTGGCATAACAATTTACACAATAGCCCTGGTGGCTGCTATGGGGCCTGGACTAGGAATGGGCCCCATTATGGAGATGTTATGGAAAATTTACCGGAAAGCTTCTGTTATAAAAGAGTTGCAGTCAAACCTTAAGACTCCATTCACACCTCACAGATGTGACAAAGCACCCACGCATTCCCAAAAATCGCGTTTAGGGCAGGGCATTCATTTCAGTTAATGAAATGCACAAAAAAGTCCCTGACATTTTAAAACTTGTGTCTCACCAATTGCAGTACCATGCGCTTTGGAATGCGAGTTAGCAAGATGAATGGGGATGCTACTACAGAGATTTTCACTAGCTTCTGGATCCTGTGCCAAGTGGCTGTCCTGTTACATTCCAAACACAGGAAGTTGGCTGCTGAGAGACTGCTTTGAATTTTTTCAAGGAATGCAAAGTGTTCTCTGATTGGATGAGGTAGAAAGCCAGGGTGGGGACATAAGGTGGAAAGGCAGGGTGGTGGCATGAGGTAGAAAAGTAGGGTAGTGCCATGATGTGGAAGGGCAGGGTGGTGCCATGAGGTAGAAAGGTAGTGTGGTGCCATGAGGTGGAAAGGCAGGGTGGTGCCATGAGGTAGAAAGGTAGGGTGGTGCCATGAGGTAGAAAGGTAGGGTGGTGACATGAGTTGGAAAGGCAGGGTGGTGGCATGAGGTGGAAAGGCAGGGTGGTGGCATGAGGTGGAAAGGCAGGGTGGTGACATGAGGTGGAAAGGCAGGGTGGTGACATGAGGTGGAAAGGCAGGGTGGTGACATGAGGTGGAAAGGCAGGGTGGTGACATTAGGTGGAAAGGTAGGGTGGTGACATGAGGTGGAAAGGTAGGGTGGTGACATGAGTTGGAAAGGCAGGGTGGTGACATGAGGTGGAAAGGCAGGGTGGTGACATGAGGTGGAAAGGCAGGGTGGTGACATGAGGTGGAAAGGTAGGGTGGTGACATGAGTTGGAAAGGCAGGGTGGTGGCATGAGGTGGAAAGGCAGGGTGGTGGCATGAGGTGGAAAGGCAGGTTGGTGGCATGAGGTAGAAAGGCAGGGTGGTGACATGAGGTGGAAAGGTAGGGTGGTGACATGAGTTGGAAAGGCAGGGTGGTGACATGAGGTGGAAAGGCAGGGTGGTGGCATGAGGTAGAAAGGCAGGGTGGTGACATGAGGTGGACAGGCAGGGTGGTGACATGAGGTGGAAAGGTAGGGTGGTGGCATGAGGTGGAAAGACAGGGTGGTGACATGAGGTGGAAAGGCAGGGTGGTGACATGAGGTGGAAAGGTAGGGTGGTGACATGAGGTAAAAAGGCAGGGTGGTGACATCACACTCTCTACCTTCGTCCAATCAGAGAATGGTTTGGCTTCATTGAGAAAATGTCTGTGTCCAGCGGCTGACCTCCTGTATTCAGTAAGCACTTGTGTCAACTACAGCTATTTCCAGCTTCTAGAGGGATCCCACAGGTAAGGTATATGCATAGTTACATAGGTCCAACCCGAACTGATATAACAATTTAAAAATATCCATACCTTAAATTCTTCTTTAACTAACAATAATTTCCTAGCAGGAAAAAAATGTATCTTCAATACTAATCTTTTAGTTTTACTTGTCCCTGCAGCCTGATTAAAAATTAAACTGCAAGTGATACCGAATTTACTGATAAACAGGAGTTTTAGACACTCTTCCAGCCTTGAAGCCATTTCTTTATACCACATTCTACTGCAGCAGCAGCTCCAGGCCACCATTGGTGGGAGCACCTCCTTGCAATGTACTTTTTTGTTAGAAGGATGTATAATCAAGTACAAATAAAGAATTAAAAATAAGTGATGATAGTGCACTTATTATTACCTTAATAATACCAATGGATGCTTGTGTATTGGAGAGCTCTAGCTCGGTCTCTGTCAGCTCTACAGAGAGACCACTGCTTCCACACAGAGAGCAAGGGACCTTCTCTACAGAATGCTGGTTTGGACAGGCGTTTCTACTCAGTTGTGACTGTTTTCTAAAGAAAACAAACTGTATAGTGTCCTCTTTTTTTTTTATGTTTTGTTTTGGGTTTTTTTTTTTGTATGTACCTTCTGATTGTGGGGGAACACAGCTTTGTGTCTAGTATGTCGCATTTTGCTAAGTTTGTAAACATGTGGAGTTTGTAAATCTAAATAAGAACTATTGGAAAAGAAAAAAACAGACTGTGTGACTTTTGTCTTGATACACCCGTAATGCATTTATCTGGTTTAAGTGTAATCTGTTTTTATTCAATTTTCATAAAGACATTTTCCAGAAAGAAAAAGAACATTGTACAGTATATCACAAGATCAAAAGCTACTGTATATATATCAAGCCTTACATAACTTAAAGTGGATGTAAACCTCCCAATTCTTTTTTAAATTAAGACTCATATCTGTTAAGCAGAGGATGTCATGTCATCTGTGCCCAGTCTTGCCACGAAGAGTTAATCCAGCTCTGAGCAATCCTCATCTTTTTTCAGTAAGATAAAAACAGACACACAGAGAAATAGGTGTCCTTTCTTCCCCCTTGCTGTGAGTGACAGGTGATTTCCTTATCTTATGCATGAGTGTGAGAGAGACATTCCATGTACTTCACATTCCCCTCTCCTTTCTCCAGCTCTCCCAGGATTGGCTGTTCCACACCTCAGCATGATTGGGCATGCTGAAGTCATGTGTTGACTTTCCTGGGTTTTGACTGGATGTTAGTTATGAGACCAGCAGAAGTTCAGTGTAAGAAATATCGATGCCTGGCCAAGGGGAGTTTAGAGGTGGGTGGGGAGTCTACTGACATCACGACTCCACCCACCGAGCCCTGGACAACAGACCTGCTCACAGAATCCGGAGTTTTGCAGGGCTCCAAACAGCTAAACGGGAGATATTTGACAGGTAAGGATACATACAGGAGGCATGTATATCCTTATAGATCAGCACTATGGACGTAATTTAGAAATGATGAGAGTTGGTTTACATCCACTTTAAAGACCATGTAAATGATTTTACGCTAAAGCAAAATTGTGATCATTTACCTGATTTAAGCTGAAAATTTAGTCGGGCTTTAGGGTTTATGACACTTAAAAAAAAAAAGGAAATTCTGAGACTTAGGGGTTGATTTACTAACGGCACATAGACTGCAGTTGACTCTGAAAGTGCAGTTGCTCCAGAGCTTAGTAAACGGAGTAAGGCTTCACTTTGCAAAGAATACCCAATCACGTGCAAGGAAAAAAAAATAACAGCATTTTTGCTTGCACATGATTGGCTGATGGAAGTCAGCAGAGCTTCTGCTCATTTACTAAGCTCTGGAGCAACTGCAAAATGCACACTCTTTTTGCCATTAGCAAAAAAAAAAACTAAGAATCCCATAAGATACAAATAGCCATGTCATTCAATTTATTATGTTTTCTAACCCGCAATTAAAAATGCTACAATCTGTTGCTTGTGGTCACTATGTTGCTTTATGTTTTGTTGTTCTTGGCATAATCCCTTGTTACAAATTTGGAGGACACTCACGCTCTTTGGGGCAGAGGTTGAGGAATTGGTCCACCTCGTGTGGCTCCAGCTTGATTTGGGGCAGAGATTTGGGGCTCAGGGGCTTCATCTGCAAGCAAACAACAGAACAAGTGTCACCACTTCCTGGAACCTCTGCAGGAGAGAAGTTAATTTCATAAACTGATCTCATACTCATTACATATCTGTCTTGTTGAATCCTGGTTATCCAGGACTATGCTATTACAAATGTCATAATCTTACCATTCACATATAGTTATACTCATATAGGGTCATTTAATAAGTCAATGGCAAGACCAATAAAGGTGTGCATTACTTAGCAGACCACCCAATCAAGCATCAGCTTAGTGAAATTAAAGTGGAGTTCCACCCCCCAAAAAAAAAAATTAGTAATGTTCTTTAAAAAAAATTAAAGAAAAACATTTGGAGAAAATTTTTTTTTTACTCACCTCTAAATTCCTGTTGCTAGGGGGTCCCTCGTAGTCTGCCTCCTTCGGTGCCTGGGCTCCTGACGTCACTTCCCTCGGTGCAGGAAGGGAGATCGCCTCTCCATCCTCCCTCTTGTCAATCATCTGGGACATGTTACCGGTCCCAGATGATTGCGGGGCCAGTGACGGCACGCGGCGCGCGCATGCGCAGTGGGTGCCCGGCTATGAAGCCACAGGAGGGCACCCACAGTTGAAATGCCGGCGCTGCCGAGCGGAGGCGAGCGAGGCTTCGATCCCCCGCATCGCTGGACCCTGGGACAGGTAAGTGTCCGATTAAAAGTCAACAGCTGCGGTATTTGTAGCTGCTGACTTTTAATTTTTTTTTTTTTAAATGGGAACCCCACTTTAAATAAGTGAAGAGGAGGAGACTGACCCATCACCAATCACACACATACAGTTCTTACCTGATCTGGCTCAGGCAGCTGTGGCAACACATCTACTTCAAGAGGTGCTGTCATTGTGTTAGCCGTCAAGGTGACCGAAGGGGCGAGACCTGGGCTTTCCTGCACTGGAACCTCCATCTTTATTTTGTTGGAAGTGAGCTGTCCTCCGAAACACCAGTCCTCCCCAGCAAGATCACCTGTAAAGAACAAAACACAGGATTAGTATGGAGAAAATGAGCAAATACATGAATAGCAATCAATGTGTATTTAAGGAGACCATTCTGGACCCACTGAGTACAATGCGACAGGTTCAAAAGATCAACCCTGCTGCCCACTGCTTCATTGCTGCATCACAGCTTCTGGGAAGTTTATTGTCCAGTTACTGGGGAACATGTGACCTACTCCCCTACCTCCCAGAATGCAACACTCAGGTCCGAGCAGCAGATCACCAGGCCCATATACTGTCACATGAGGGAGGATAAGAAGTCAAAAATTCCATGTAAGCACAAACATGAGTTTACACAAGGCATTGGGCTTGCATCTCCACTGGAGGAACATGGTGGGGTGGCTCTTTCAAGAGTGGCTTGCAAAGTGGCTTTGTATTGTGCCACCCTGCAATGACTCTAAAAGTAGGTAAACTGCATTGGAGGACATGTAACAAAGACAAAGAAATAAAAACCAGAGGTTCCATTATAACACATTACCACAGTGCATGGTAACACAATGCAGATGTTTGTTGCAATGCAATGAAAAGTAAAGCTGGCCAGAGATTGATCAAAAGTTGGCTGATTCAGCAAGGACTGGACGCATTTTGATCCACCTATGGCCATTGCAGTTTTGTGAGAAGTCAATCTAGTGATCAACTTCTCATGAACGGGCTTATTGGAAAATATTTGTTCGATCAGCACTGCAGCCGATTACTGTATCCTAACAGAGGAGGAGTCCCCACTGTCAGAATAGCACATACCTCCCAACATTTTGAGATGGGAATGAGGGACACCTACTAGCAAACGTATGTAGGCATAGGACACGCCTCCTGCCACACCCTCTTAAAGAAGAATTAACCAAAAAAAAGGTTAATTAAATCCACAAGTACTTTTTTTTTACCACTATTATTCCTTTATACTGGCTTTTAAAATTTACAAATGCAGCAATTTAGAATTTGGATGAAAGGTTTAGCACTGGGAAACACTTTTTGAAAGATAAAAATTGTATTTTATATACAACTATATAGATCAGACCAAAATGAGGGACAAATGAGGAGGAAAGAGGGACATAGGGACATTGCTCCAAATCAGGGACAGTCCCTGATAGCATAGTAGGGAGGAATCCTCCATCCACCTCACTTGTCTGGATGCAGGAATTCCTAGAGTTTTTTTTTGATCAGCCCATAGGCTGATCGAAAAAAGAAAAGAAAAGAAAAGCTGATCACTGTGTGGCCAGCTTTATTTGCACCCAGACGCACATCTACAATGTCAGGCAATAAAAAAACAAAACAACACACAGACATATGCTCTAAGCATTGTGTGATTAAAAAAAAAAGGTGCAAGGCCTATTTTTACATTAGTTGTGATGCGCTGACAGCCCACTCATTTGCACTTCATCACACAATGGTGTCAGTAATCCTACTTTAATAGTGCAAACAGTTTCCGCTTGTGATTTTCAGTGGCAGACAGTTCTGAGCAACTAAGGAAAGAAAACCACATATACAATGTACCGTATTTCATTTCTAAAGAATGACATTACACATCCCCTAAGCAATGCAAAGTAAGCAGATTATTGTGCAATATGAATAAAGGCTGCACTTTGCCTCCTGCCCACATGCTTTCACTTGTCTCTTGTGCAGAATGACAAACAACTGTAATCTGGTCAGGCAGCTATCAAGGGAAGGACTGAACTGTCAGCCAGCAGGGAAAGTGAGGCCTGTGCAGAAATCCAACACCTTATGGCTTCCAGATGTTTTCTATTTAGAAAAGGTAGATAACCCCAGCATAGACTTCTACTGCTTACACTGTACAGTAAACTCTACTTGGGAGGATGACCTTAAAGCGGAACTTCAGTCATTTTTTCATCTTTCCATCTATTAAATCTTCTTCCCTTGTTGTTTTAACTATGGATAGTAAAACTTTTTTTTTTCCAGGTAGCAAATACCTTATACAGCCCACTTCCTGTTTCTTGTCTGGTCATTAGCCTAGGTCAGTGATGGCAAACCTTGGCACCCCAGATGTTTTGGAACTACATTTCCCATGATGCTCATCTACACTGCATAGTGCATGAGCATCATGGGAAATGTAGTTCCAAAGCATCTGGGGTGCCAAGGTCCACCTTCACTGGCCTAGGCTTATGACATCATGCACAGTTCTTACTCTCTCACTTTCCTGAGAGTTTGCCAGGAAGGGAGGGGGGGGTGAGTCATAAGAGGGCCAATGAGAGCTGGAGGTGTGACTATTTGTGTCTGTGAACAAACAGTAGCTTCAGCTGCCCACAGTTAAAATGGATGCAGCCAGACTCAGTGGAGGGAGATTTCTGCAGCATATTTGGCAAGTACAGAATCACAGTATATATAAAAAAATATGCAAAGTGGTTGGAGGGAAGCTTCAGAACGGTAAAGATGTTTTTATTACAAATTAGGTGAGCAGACTGCAGTTCCTCTTTAAAGGGTTCTGCTTGATATTAATTGCATTTAACATACAATCAGTACAATTTCAGAAATAAAACAGCCCTTATGCAAAGAAAGAAATTGTAAACCTCTGAAATGAAAAACTAAAAAAGCATATCATCTCATGTCTCTCCTCTAGCACACAGTTGGTGATTGACAGCTTCAGATGTGCATGTTTCCCTATGAAACTGTGTATGGGGGGTGGGAGTATCTTTTCCTTCCACTCAGGTCTCAGATTACACTCTGCTCTGTGTTGTACAGTGTGACCTCAGATACCACCCCCTGCCTCCTGGAAGCTGTTAAATACCATCTGATCTGTGTACTTTAAACGGCTCTGGAGAAGAGAGGGTTGCAGATAAACAGGTATAGCTTATGTATAGCTTATGTAGGATTGACTGCATCACTGTGCATCACTTGAAACTAGTCACTTTAGTGGGCTTATGTAGGGAATTATCACTTTAACGCTAAACTCCAGGCAGATATAAGAGGCAATGGGGTTAATTTACTAAAACTGTAGAGTGCAAAATCTAGTGCAGCTTTTCATAGAAACCAATCAACTTCCTTTTTTTTTTTGTCAACGTTTAGGGGCTCCAGGCGCCTTCAGAAAAATATAAAAGTCAGCCGCTACAAAAACTGTAGCTGCTGACTTTTAATACTAGGACACTTACCTGTCCAGGAATCCAGCGGAGTCCTCACCTGAGGTAATTTTTCAATCAGTTATCAGGTGCTGCCGCCGCCATCTCCACTAAGTGCCGGTTCACACAGGGGCGGCACGACTTGCAGGTCGCCTCAGCGAGGCGACCTGCAAACGACTTCTGAGGCGACTTGCAAAACGACTTCTGTATAGAAGTCTATGCAAGTCGCCCCAAGTCGCCCCCAAAGTAGTACAGGAACCTTTTTCTAAGTCGGAGCGACTTGCGTCGCTCCTATTAGAACGGTTCCGTAGCACAGAACGGGAGGCGACTTGTCAGGCGACTAGGTCGCCTGACAAGTCGCCCCTATGTGAACCGAGCCTAAGGGTAAGTGTCAGTGAAGCCTTGCAGCTTCACAGCCTGCAGCAAGATCAGCCGTAAGTGGGAGCAGGAACCTGTCAAAAAAAAACAAAAACAGGTACCCGCTCCCTCCCCAAAAGGTGCCAAAAGGGGGAGGAGGCAGACAAGCGCAGCTTCCCTATTTGGGTGGAGCTCCGCTTTAATTGAACAAGCTGAAGTTAGAAGCTGATTGGCTACCATGCACAGCTGCACCAGATTTTGCACTTTTAAGTTTTAGTAAATCAACCCCAATGTTTAATGCAGCTTTGTATTCAATAATATATAATTACATGAATTTTTTTTTTAAAGTTACTATCTGAATGTGACTTGTGTTCAGCTTCTTACTGCCCCTGTACAGCAGAGCTCAGAGTGGGGTGGGAAGGGGACCTGTAAAAGATATACTGCAGCAGAGAAAGCTCAAGTCCACTCCCCTCACAAACAGGACTAAGCTCTGTGACAGAGCTGTGTAAATCTTAAGGCTGGATGGATAGAAATACAAATCATTTGCCAGGTAAAACTTATATGTATTTAATTGGTGTATTTAGCCTGCAATTCAGCATTCATCAAGCTCAGGCTACAAAATTAGAGAATATGTGTTGCTGTACAGGTTATTGTGCTTTGCTCATTGTGTTTTTCAAAATGACAGGTGCTCTTGTATTCTAAAGAATTGCAGTAAGTTCATCATCCACCTTCCTGCACCTTGACACTCAAGGAAGTCTTACCCTTTTTTATCTATAGCATCGCATATTGTTTCACCAGGAACAATAAAAGCTGCCACACCTGTCATTTCTTTCAGCTCTTTCCTTGTTTTCTGTGTAAAATACACAATGGGAAGTGAACACGAGTCGTTACAAGAGATAAAAGCACATATAACAGCGATGTGGATGTAAAAATGCCATAGCAATTGTTTATAGAGCTGTTGCTATATGTAGCATATAGTTGCCAACAGCCATGAATTTCCAGAATCATGTCCTGTTGGTTCCTCGCTGGCTAACTGTGAGTTAAAAAATAAAAATCACAAAAAAATAAACTAACCACACTAATATTTTTTTTCCAAATTAGTTTAATTAAAAAAAGATTTAATAGCTGAAGTTTAATCTGCTTACATTTTGCCTTCCCTTGGTTTCTCCTTTTTCCCTCCTCATCTACATACTTATATATATATTTTTTTAAATAAAGTCTTTCCATTTTTATTATATGCCTTATTTTCGACCCAGTGATACCGTGACTGGGTCTCTGTGCTTCTTTCTGCAATACAGGCAGATCATGACCGGTGGGAGGGGACTGTACGGCTTCCTGAAACATCACTGCACTCTGCCTTATCTCTGATACAAGATGTGGGCTGGCTCTTGGGAGGAGTTATGCAAATATATATAAGATGGGCTGATGCCACTTTGGAGGAATGGGCATTCCTAGAAAGGCTGTATTTGCATTCAGAGCACCCAAGGTAACACCCACATGCTGATCCAGCAGGATTGAAAGAACTGACATTCAATGAATGAAAGGGGTGGGCCAGAGACAGTGAGTCTGGGGAGCAAAGAACTAGATGATAATGGATGTCCTCCAACTAGCAAATGAGATGGTCTCTATCTGATTTGCTGCAGCTTCTAATGCACATTGTGAGAAGCTCACAGTGTGCAGTGAAATCAGAGTGAGACGTTTCAGTATAGAAGAGGAGCCTGTACAACTGTGCAAGACAAAAGGTAAGCCTGGAATTCAGGGTTAAAGTGTCAATAAACCCACAACAGTAAAATCGGTCTGTATATGCATGTAAAGCATCCTTGTTATACTTACTGTGGAACCTAAGGGGTTAATCCTCTGCATTGTGTAAAAAGGCTGTTTGATCCAGTCTTCTCTGATCCTCCCCTTCTTCCAATGTCCCCAATCCATCTCCTGATAGAGCAGAGCCTTGGGGGCACTGTGCACATGCTCAATTTGGTGTGTATTGCTAGAGAGGTGTTTTTTTTCTTGGTAGAGCGCATGTGATCAGCACAGGGCCAATCAGCACTGTCTAGACAGAGGGTCAGGGGTTCTGCAGCCTCATAGGACAGTCAGAGGAGAATAAAAACTCATCCTACAAGCTTTAACCAGTGCTCCGCTGGACACTGATAGAAGTCACTAGTGCTGATGAGAAAAAGTATTTAGCAGTTTATATTTACTAAAACGATCGCATTTCCATGTTCTGTGTACTGTGGAAGACCAGATATGGTGAATGCAGGGTCCGGGGTTTAGTAACACTTTAAAGGGGCTGTAAAGGCAGAAGTTTTTTTTTTTTTTATCTTAATGCATAGAAAAGCCTTCTGTGTGCAGCAGCCACCCCATCACCCCCTAATACCTGAGCCCCATCTCTGTCCAGCGATGTCCACAATTGTCTCAGCCGCACGAGATTCTCCCTACTGATTGGCTGAGACACAGCAGCAGCACCACTGACCCCCGCTGCTGTCACTCAAAGTCAGTCAGCCAATCAGGAAAGAGAGGGGGCTGAATGGGCACAGGGGTCAGTGACTGGGCTCGGGTGCCCCCATAGCAAGCTTCTTGCTGTGGGGGCACTCGACAGAAGGGAAGGGCCAGGAAAGCCAAAGAGGCACCCGAGAAGAGGAGGATTGCGGCTGCTCTGTGCAAATCCACTGCAACAGAGCAGGCAAGTATAACATGTTTGTTATTTTTATTGAAAAGAACAAAAAACTGACTTTACAATCACTTTAAGGGCCCATTCACACTAGGAACTGCTGTGTGGTTCCTGTGTGATTCCCATGCAGTTCTGTGCAACCGCACCAAAAGTAGTGTATGCACTACTTTTTGAAATGCACAGCAAATGGATGGCATGGTACTTTTGTACCATGCGATCGAGTGTGGGCAAATAAATGAATAAATTACTTTTCTATCAGACCTCTAAATCAACTTTGTGTTTAATATGCAATCTATCTGGTAATCCAGAATAAAGTGTTGTTAGTGCCCGCCCTGTATTAACATTACCCTGTGCTTTATACACACAGGGCAAAGCGACAGATTTACGTTCATTAAACCCTCGCCAACAACATATACAGTATGTACCTTCCGTTTGCTCCCCGCCGCTCTGTTCTTTTGCCAGCAGCAAAGGAAAGCTCTGGGTAAATAAGAGTTGACGGAGTCACAGCTTACACAGGGCTATGAGCTCTCCATGTGACAGTACAGATTTGCCCAGAGCTATCACATGGAGGGAGTCCCATGCTCTGACATATTTCCTCCGGCCCCTGGCACCAAAGAGTAATGAGGAGTGTGGAAGGAAAGGTAAGTAGGTGTTGGGGGTACATGGGGGGATTAAAGCAAACCTGTGATTTCCCTGTAAATTATATTAATTTGTCCCTATAGCCACCTCTACCACCAAAAGCTACGACATACTGAGGAGTGACCATGCAAACCTCCACATTTTATAAAAAAAATATTTTCCCATGTATAAGGTGTGATTTGCACCTAGCATTTTGTAAGCGCACCCTTTTTTGTGCATGTTTTCATGCAACACATATAGGGCAGCCCATTCATCTCAACGATCTACCCTACGTGCAACGCTGTATCCTGGCCGACAAGGCCCAGGCCTAGGGCAGCACTTTGCAGGGGGGCAGCACGGAAAGAGTCCCCACCAGCTTGCGCTACACTGTTAGTGTAGCACCAGTCTTATGGGGCAAATTAGTCTAGCGCCCCCATAAAGCTGCCTCACTGCTTCCAGTATGCGTGTGGCTGCCATTCTGCAACTGCTTCTAATAATTTTGACTGTCCGCTCATCCTGGACCACAAACCTTCCTCACTGTGCTATATGTTTTCTGCCGCACCATTGGCGTGGTTATATCTTCTTAGTCCTCTCCATACAATTATCAGAAATTTGTGCTTAAAGTATAACTATAGGCAACACTGTTTTTTTTTCAATTTGGATAGAAAAAGGAAGGGTTATAGCCCCTGTCAGTTTTTTATTTTTTACCATCCCTGCCCCATTGCAGAGATTTCCCTTCACTTCCTGCCCCATAGCCAAACAGGAAGTGACAGGAAATCTATGCAAATTAAGGGAATCCATTGCTCCCCCCAGGCTCTCAGAACTAGTGTCCCCACTCAAAAATATCAGGGTGTGTCTTAAACAGCAAGGGGTGTGGCCTTGACAGGAAGGGGTGAGTCATATTTAAATTAGGGGGGGTGCACGAGTTTAGTCAGGCCTAGGGCAGCACAAAACCTAAATACACTACTGCCTACGTGTGACAAATGATGCAAAGTAGCTCCTGTAGATTTTTGCCATTTTTGCCCATTTTAACATAATACACCACCAATGCAAATTGAGAAAAACAACATCTCTTACTGAGGAACCAACTTATATCTCTAAGGCTCCATTCACATCTGAGCGCTTGGTAGATGTGCGCAAAATTTGCGCATTTTTGCATGTGTTTACGAAGACACCAACAGGTGAATCGAATGGCCACACACTCTGCTAAAAGTAGTATCTTTATTAATCCTTCTCACAAGCATGTATAAAAATACATAGCACACAGCAGTGCAAAAAGAAGAAATGTTAACGCGTTTCATGCCTCATGGCGCTTATTCATAACACACGAAACACGTTAAAAATGTATGTGTTTTCAGGGCCCTTTATTAGTAATGGCACACCAAACGCGGCAAACAGACACGTTTTGTCATGCAGAAAAACATGTGTCTGCTTGCTGTGTTTGGGGTAAATAAACGCGACAATCAACTTTAATGTGTTTCGTAAACGCATGCAAAAAGGCACAATTTTGCGCGTTTGCCAAACGTTCAGATGTGAATAGAGCTTTAGAGATATAAGTTTGTTACTCGGTAAGAGATATTGTTTTTCTCAATTTGCATTGAAGTTACATCATGTTTATACAAATGACATACAGTATCTAATGTTACCTATGTAGATGTAAATTGTGTTAAAGTGTATCTAAACCCAAGAACAAAAATGTAATATTTTGCAGCTAGTCCGTAGATGTGGTGGCTGCCTTTTTTTCTTATATTTTCAGCTTTTTTTCTTTTATATTCACTTGCTGATCCTGCCAATAACATGATTCTTGTTCTAGGTCAACACCACTCACTCACTGTACTGTATGTATGGAGGAGCAGTGTTGTCATTCTAGAACAGGATTATAAATTACCTTTCCCTCTCCTCTACTCCATAACATCTGGGAAGGTGTTTTGTAGCCAAGGAGAGAGTTGGAAACAATGTAACTGATAAGAGAACAGCTCAGGCAAAAAGCGCAGGAAGTTACCAGGTCACTGGGTTCCTGGCAGGATCAATAGGTAATTTTTTTTGCACTTTCATTGGTATATTTAACAGACCTTTAATAAGGAGAAAATAAGAAAAAATGTTTTTAAGGGTTTGCATAATTTAAAGTGGCTGTAAAGGCACAAGGATTTTTACCTTCATGCATTCTATTCATGGAGGTAAAATACCTTCTTTGTGCAGCAGCCCCCCCCGAAAACTTACCTGAGCCCCATCTCGATCCAGCAAGGTCTACAAGAGCATTGGCTCTCCGGGGACTCGCACTCCTGGTTGGCTTTTTGCAACATTGGCTCACGCTTCTGTCAATCACAGCCAGTGAGCCAACCAGGAGACTGAGGGGTGGGGCCAAGCCACAGCTCCGTGTGTGACTTGACACACAGCTGCAGCTTGGGAGCGCGCCTGCTTGGGTGCTCCCACAGCAAGCTGCTTGCTGTGGGGGCAACCAGCTGGAGGGAGGGGCCAGGAGCGCCGGGGGGGGCCCAAAAGGAGGATCGGGGCTGTTCTGTGCAAAACCATTGCACAGAGCAGGTAAGTATAATATGTTTGCTATTTTAGGAAAGAAAAAAAACAAAGCTCAAGTATTAATTCAACTGTTTCAACAGAAAATATTAGTTTCCTAACAGAAAGTATTTCAAACAAAAGCTTTATAGGAGGAGCAATATTTAACAACACACAGCTGACTTCCTGTCCAGCAGGCCCATAGAAGAACACTACAAATGTTCTTTTTGGGTCTTATTTTCCTGGAGAAAAAAAAAAAACAGAAAGCAAAGCACAGCAATGACATATAAATGTCAGATATTTCAGTTTCTGTGCAGTGCAGACTTTACATACACAGGTGTGGATTTTTCAGCGTCATCAGTACCTCTTTCATTGTTATTTTTAGGCAGCAGGTGCTCCTGACCGTGCATATAAAATGTATTAAACAAAAGCATTGTGTTCTTTAATCAGATTTTAATCTGTGTTAAATGGAGAAAAAAAGCAGAGTAACAGGTAGATGAGCTCATTACTGTACTGCCTTTTCCTATACTATCCAGTCACAGGCTGGGAAGGGGTTCCAGGAAGACCTGGGCTCAGGGGAAGTGTGTTGAATGATGCTGACCATCAGACCAAGGACATCCAGTGGCCAAAAAAAAATTAACTGTCGGGGGAATCTCTGAATTGATATTAATACTGCAGCCAATTTTGCTGTTGTACCTTTTAATAGGCTGTTCAATTTTATCTTGCTTTTTTTTTTGACTGGAGCACTTGTTGCCAGTGTCTTTAGTGATGTGATTTCCCTTCACCTACCGTCCTGATAACATCTGTTAAGGGACACCTATCCTGGAGATAAGTGTCACAGCTGAGATACATCTTACCCAGAAAAACAATGCTGCTGCTGCCTGGATGGCCAAAAGCCTGTGGGCACACTGTGTATAGGGAAAGGAGTCTTGGGAGATGTAGTTCTGTGGGCTATGTCAGTGGGAACTGAGCTCCCAGTAGCTGTCCCTGAATGAATTTTACAAGCCTGGTGAGGAGGTAACAGGGAGTAATAAAATCTGTATATCATTACAGGAATAAGGTAAAAGAAAAATGAATGCAGAGACATGATCTAGAGGAGGAGAGGGAGGTTTGCGGGTAATTTGGGTAATAGGCGACACACAATTTAACCTCCCCCACCCCATGCCTAGGGCTTGCTGATCTTACCATCACTGAAGTTGTCATCAGAGGAGCCATGAGTGAAGGGAGACTGAGGGCGGGAATCTCCACACAGGGAGTAGCTATGTTCTGCTTTGATCATAGGAGAAGGTGAGTTTGGGTTGTCCACTTCCATCATTTCATATTTATCAGTCAAGAACGGGTCACAGATTAGCTGTCCCAGCGCATCCAGCAGGGCGGTGTCATCCAGGAGCTCCGAGAAAGGCTACAAAGGAAATAGGAGTCCTGCAGTTAGTAAAAGAACACAGAATGAACAAGACACATTACCAAAAGGCCTTACACTAAATCAGACCATGGGGCCAGGTAAAAAGACACAAATGTGTTTATTTGCTTTAAAATCCTAAGGTTATAAAAAGACAAAACAGACAAAAAAAATATCTCAGAATTTTTTTTTTTTCGTGACTGGTTTGTTGTCAAGATTGTATTATATCACTCTAGACTAGACATTCTCTAACGGGGTTTCATGTAAACCTAGGGTTCCTCCAAAATTTGCTAGGGGTTCCATGAGCTGTGGCTGACTGACCTCACATCTGATGGTACTTGCATAGGTCTGAGTTCAATGCCATTTGGCAAAACCAGCAGTATGACACCAATGATTTTTTTTTTTTACCTGTTTGCAACCGGACGTTTTCCCAATGAACTCCAAAATAAATTAGTTTTAACAGGGGTTCCTTGAGACCTGAAAATTATTTTAAGGGTTCCTCTGGAGTAAAAAGGTTGAGAAAGGCTGCTCTAGACCATTGGTCTCCAAATTGTGGCCGGGAATGGATGCGACCCTTTGCTTGCCTTTATCTGGCCCATGAAACACTATTCATTCCACTAATATGAGACACTATTCTGCCCACTGATATCATAATTCTTGCCACTGACACCAGCGATGGAGCACTATTTCTCCCACTGACACCAACGATCAGGCACTATTCCTTTCCCAAATACCAAAGCTATGGGGCATGGTTTACTCCCACTGGCCACAGTTCGGCTCCCCAAAGGACAATAAACTGGCCCTTGTTTAGAACGTTTGGAGACTCCTGCTCTAGATAATCAACTCCCAACTCATCAAGTAACAAATAAAAGAATAAACTGTACCCAATCAGATCTTTCCTTCCATACTGCAATAAATGGAAAAGTGTGATTCTCTAGTTTTAAGTGTAGAAGTTTGAGTGCCCTATATGGAACTAATACTTCAAGTTCAACTAAAAACCTCAGGATGGCACATAAAAGTTTGTGTGATTAATGGCTTTATGTTTTTTCATTTTTTTTTTTCAGATAATGGTTACAGAAAGTTTACAGTTTTACAGAAAGTAATTTTTCTACATTGTGCTGAGGTTTTGTGTCTATTCTGGACCCATACAATGTTTATGGTGTTCTTTCCAATGGAATACGTCTACACTGGGAGACGATTTACAATAAAAAGAACAAAAATACAGAAACCTCTTAAAGTAACCAATCTGGCTTCATCTCTCTGGTATGAGCAAATAGTCTAGGTTTCCACTAGTATTTGTTAATCTGCCCCCTAAATCCTTTTCTCGGGACTCATCAGGAATTGTCATTAGCATTTTTTAAGCCTTGACAGTAAGCACCATAAAGTTTGCCTTGGGACCTTTCAGGTAAACAATGAAAAAAGCCTCCAGGTCAGAGTGACCTGGACAAACACCACATCCGCCTACAGATGGTGAGAAGAACTAACATGGAGAATAGTTTAAGGTTTGTGTAGAAAGGGAAAGGGAGGTCTATGTAAACAGACCACCAGAGAATGTCCAGACCTCCTGCTAGGACCACAGCAAATGTCTCTCCAACCAAGACACAAAGTACATAGCACCATCTGAGTAATGTTATAAAGCATCATGGTTTACAGTTAAAGTAATAAATTGCAGCTTACGAGTCCTTAGGTGTGGTGGCTGCATCAGTTTTCTTTTTTCAGGCTTTTGTCTTCTGTATTTTTATCTGCTGATCCTGCCAGTAACAAACTTTCGGTCCTAGGGTGACAACACTCATTTACTGTACTGCAACCTTTCTTAATCAGGGTTCTGTGGAACTCTGGGGTTTCTCCAGAGGTTGCCAGAGGTTTCTTTATAAACAAACATGGGCACCAATGATCTTTTAAGCTATGGTCTCTGTAAGGGTTGGTATTCATCCTATGGAACACCAATATAAGGAGCATTCTTCCACTGATAACCAATTTACTAAGCATTCTTACCCACTGACCACCAATGCAAGGAGCATTGTTTTGATTGACTACCAGTGCAAGGAGCATTCTTCCTACTGACCACCAATGTAAGGAGTATGCTTTCCTCTGACCACTAATGTAAGGAGAATGCTTTCCTCTGACCACCAATGTAAGGAGCATGCTTTCCGCTGACCACCAATGTAAGGAGCATTCTTCCCACTGACCACCAATGTAAAGAGCATTCTTCTCACTGACCCCCAGTATGAGGAGCATTCTTCCCACTGACCACCGATGTAAGGATCATTCTTCCCACTGACCACCAATGTAAGCAGCATTCTTCCCACTGACCACCAATGTAAGGAGTATTTTTCTCCTCAACACCAATGTAAGGATCATTCTTCTCACTTACCACCACGCATTCTTTCATCTGACTACCAATGTAAAGAGCATTCTTCCTATTGATCACCAATTCACGAAGCATACTTCCCACTGAGCAGCCAATCGGATCGCCTCTCCTTTTGACCAATTGGGTAATGGGTCTCATGACTTGCTTTCTGATTGGCCAGGAGGAGAATCAGTGTGACAATAGTGAATATTCATTCGCTATTGTCACACAAGTGGGTGTGCTCTGCGCCCCGAGCCCACCCTTTTTTGAAGCCTATCAGAGCCTCTGGCTCTAATCACATGCTTAAAAAAACTAAAAAAAAAACAACCCCATTGGAATCCATGTGTCCGGCATCCCCATATAGATTGGGGGGGGGACATGGATAGGGGGGCGGTGCCCCTGCGCCCCAAATGGACAGGTCGTCACTGCTCCCCACTGATTATTAAAGTGATTGTAAAGTCTTGTTTAAAAAAAAAGTAATAACAAACATGTTATACTTACCTCCTCTGTGCAGTGGTTTTGCACAGAGCAGCCCAGATCCTCCTCTTCTGGGGTCCCTCTTTGCTGCTCCTGGCCCCTCCCTCCTGTCGAGTGCCCCCACAGCAAGCAGCTTGCTATGGGGGCACCGGAGCCGAGTCACAGGTCCGTGTGTCCATTCAGACATGGAGCCCTGACTCGGCCCCGTCCCTTCCTCTTCCCTTATTGGCTAACTGAATTTGATTGACAGTTGTGGGAGCCAATGGTGCCGCTGCTGTGTTTCAGCCAATCAGGAGGAGAGACCTGGATGGTTAAGACACTCGTTGACATCGCTGGATAGAGATGGGGACTCAGGTAAGTATTAGGGGGGCTGCTACACACAGAAGGTTAAAATGCTTTAAGATAAAAAATCTTCTGCCTTTACAACTCCTTTAATGTAAGGAGCATTCTTTTCCTGACCACCAATGTAAGGGACATTCTTTACACTGACCACCAATGTAAGGGACATTCTTTACACTGACCACCAATGTAAGGTACATTCTTTTATCTAACTAATGTAGGGAGGATATCATATTGTTTTATTTATTCTCAAGTCTCAACATACTGTCCAAGTGAATGTACTATGAGCTGTAGATATAGTAATTATTGGTAGAGGTTCCTTGAGACCTGAAGGTTATTTCAAGGGTTCATCCATGGTAAAAAGGTTCAGAAAGGCTACTGTACTGTTACCACAGAGAAGTAGTGCAGCTCCCGTAGTTACCCGGGGACAGAAATTGTGTTAAGACACCTCCCCCTCTGCTCTTCTCCATAATGTCTACATGCCAGAATCTAAAGACCTTAGTCAGCTTGTTGTAGACTTTCTCTGCAGATAGTCAGCACATGTGCTGGCTATTGCCAAATTTAAAATCGGATAGCTTTTAGGCCGAAAGGAAGATCTGATATTTCAAGGGATACAATCATGTGTATGTGAATCTTAAACATTTTCCTTTCCTACCCACAATACAAGCAGACGTCACCCTCCAGAACCTGCAATATCTGCTGACCTGCCAGTCTTTATGGAGAGACAAACTGGTTGCCAATTGAGTCCTGTTGCCAAGAAGTATTGGGCAGCCAGATCTGAAGGTGTATGGGAGGATATAGAGTCTCCTTATACAAGGCATCATTGTGTTTACAACCCATGCAGTGCGGGCGGACTGAACTCAGCATGAACCCACCGCCCAGCAGCAAGAAACGTCTCTCCAAACACACATGCAGCAATGGAATCCACAGGGCTCCGCACAGCCCCCTCCTCCCCGTCTGCCTCTGGGCTGTGAAAAGACCATTTCTCTTTCAGGTACTGAATGTGTCAATTCATATCAAGGCTACTTCCAGGAAATTTCTTCTGATGGTACTTTGATACAAAAAAATAAAACTACAGGCTCCAAAAAAAACTTACCTTAGGTACAGTAAATATCTTCTAAACGTGCAGCGTTTACTTATTTATTTACTTTAGATGCAGCCGGTGATGTCACTGGCGCATGCGCTCTGAAGGAATGGCATACCCATGCCATTCCTTCAGAGCCGTGCTGTAAACAGTGACTCCCGCGTGCGTGCGGGAGTGACGTCATCGCCAGCTCGGCTAGTCATATTGCCAAAGCATGTAAACCCGGAAAGGAGAACGGGTGAAGAGGAAAGCACCATCGGTGGTGACAGAGCGCTGCTGGAGGGCTTTATTTTCAGGTAAGTCTATCATAGTATCCTAGATTGTAAGCTCTAACGAGCAGGGCCCTCTGATTCCTCCTGTATTGTATTGTAACTGTACTGTCTGCCCTCATGTTGTAAAGCACTGCACAAACTGTTGGCACTAAAAAAATCCTGTATAATAATAATAATGTGCTAGTATGCAATGCATACTAGCTCATTATGACTTAAACTGCCCGGTGCCCATTTTTTATGGTTTACTACCGATTTAAGACTGCATTCCGGGATGAACAAATATTATACAGGTACAAGAGTCATGTGTATTTGCTTGAATCTTGGTGTCCTTTGTGTATTTTATCTAGATCTCTGCAGTAAACCAGTGTGAGTGCAGGAACTTCCTGTAATAAAGACCGGTCACTGCTGCTCTCTCTTCTTGTGCAGGGTGACTGGTCTTGTCTCTGCCCCCTCCAGTAGTTTCCTGCAGGCAGCTTGTAGTGGGTGGGGCCTGTTGGGTCCCTCCCACAGCTCTACTCTCTGCACAGGCTGTGTAGAGCACAATGATAATGTCACCATTACTTTTACAAGGTAATACCATGGTTTGTAAACACCTTTCAAGCTCACAAAGTGGAATTTATATTCTTTTTGGCTATTAAGGAATATATTTAAATGAGCGATTTGTGGCTGGAGTTCAGCTTTAATGAATCTTCTAAAAAAAATCGAATTAACTTCATTACCTATTATGCCTTCTAAACTATGTTGTAAGGCCTGTGCATGCTTGTTTGCAAACACAGGCAGATACAAAGGCTGGATGCTTATGGTGCTTATCATCCATCCCGACACAGCGCCAGCCTCCTTGTCTGCAAACTTGTGTCTCTAGAAGATGAGATGATGTAAAGAGATGTCTAGAAGATGAGTGTCAGGATGTAAACAAAAGAAAGAAAAGCATAAAAGCTGGGCCATATCAAAATCAGTTAAACAGAATGCATTAAAATTGACAATTTGAAGTCAGTATCTTTTTTCAATGTTGCACTTATAGGCCTTTTTCACACGGACTGTTCGTTCAGGTCCGCCTGTCAGTGTTTTAGGCGGACCTGAACGGACACTCCATGGAGGTCTATGGAGCATCGGATGTCAGCAGTGACATGTCCGCTGACATCCGACCCGCTCAGATCCGAAAAAGTGTAACGGAGGAAAAACCTACTTTTCCATTCGTTTTCGGATCGGATCGGGTGACGACGGACTCTACGGTCCGTCATCACCCGATCCCCCATAGGGGAGACTGGCGCTCTGACAGGTCCGTCGCTGCACGACCTGTCATTTTCCTGCTCAACGGGGATCGGCAGAGCGATCCCCGCTGAGCAAGCGTATGTTCAGGGGGCGGATCATCACTGATCCGCCCCATGTGAAAGAGCCCATACTTTAAAGCTGGGCTTCCTAAATGCTTTAATCCGAGAACCCAAAAAAGAATAATGTTACCATACTGAGACCCAAGAAGGGACTCATTACTAAAATGTCAGCAAAGCTAAAGACCACCATACGCATTACAATCTGACTGTACAATCTTTGTATAATCAAACTTGGATTTTCCAAAACTATGTAAATAAAAGGACCTACCTAAACTTTCCAATGAATCTTTATCCAATCAGGTAGGCCCCAACACAATAGAAATGTTGGTAGATGTGATCTGGACCTGTATCTCATTTGAATATTTTAATTGTTCTTCAATTGCAACTTTGTGTGCTTAGTTTGTACTACTTGTAGCGCTGTATACCGTGTTTGTATTTTCTTTTACACAAATTTTAATCAAAAAGTTAATGATAAAAAAATAAAAAATGTTGGTAGATCTAATCAGGGCTTTCTTTCTCAGGGAATAGGTGCAGGTAATCCCTCCTTTCGAATCACCCCTCTTCTCCGCCCCCTACCCACCTTCGAGCACCGTCCCTTGGTTCCACCCCTACCCACCTTCCAGTACTATTCCTTTTATAGAATACATAACCAGATCATTTGTATGGAAATTGATAGTGATCACAAGAAAAGCAATAAAATAGATCCCTTGCAGCCAACCACAATAGACACCCCCTGATCAGTAATAGACCCGTCCAGCAACAATAGATACCCCCGGCAACAAAAGAGCCGCCACAAAAAAATACCCCCCTGCCCCAACAACATACCCTCCAGCACACTCTAGTACCCCTTGCCAATACATACATTCTGTGCTGGAGGTGCCGAAACCGCGTTACCCCCGCGTTCACGCTGAAAAAAGCCCTGGATCTAATGAAGATTGTACAGAAAAATTGTAAAGTGTGGGGTGAGCCAAAGCTGGCCATAGATTGATCGAAATTCAGCTGGTTCAGCAGAAATATATGGCCGTTCCTGTTTGAGAGGAATGGATCTAATAATCTCGAACAGGTCTGCTGGAAAATGTTCATTTGATCAATGACTGCAGTGCTGATTGGTGTATTATGATAAGGGAGGGTCCCCACTGTCAGAATACAATAGCGCGGTGGGGAGGATTCCTTCATCTAGGTCACTTGCGTGTATGGGGTGAGCCGTTCAGCTTTTCTCGATCAGCCCGCTGGCTGATCACAAAAAACGGAGTCATCTGTGGCCAGCTTTGGAGAAATAAACAGTTTTTGATCTTCACTCCCATCCTTGTCAGTAGGATTGCCTCTGTCCCCCACCTCGCACACGCTCTTGTCCCCCATGTCTCAGTGCTGTCAATCATATTCAATTGGAGAGGGGCGGTGACATATTTATTACAGTTTCATCCCACAGAAACAAACACCGTCTGTGATATATATACACATATATATATATATATATATATATACATATATATATATATATATATATATATACTCACATGATAATCACGTCTCAGATCGCAACAGTATACAATCTGAAACCAAAACTGGAGCACTCAGAATCTGGTGCAGCTGTGCATGGCAGCCAATCAGCTTCTAATTTCAGCTTGTTCAATTAAGCTTGACTATAAAACCTGGAAGCTGATTGGTTTCTATGCAGAGCTGCACCACATTTTGCACCATGCAGTTTTAGTAAATAACCCCCAAAGTGTGCTATAACCAGCCGCCACTTATTTCACGCTTGAAAAGATCCAGGTGTAGGCAACCCTGGCACTCCAGCTGTGGTGAAACTACAAATCCCATCATGCCCCCTACCGGAAGTCACACCTGTGGCTGTCAGTCTTGTAGTCCCATCATGACACTTGTAGTTCCACAACAACTAGAGTGCTGAGGTTCCCTATGGCTTGTGTGCCTTTAAAGCCAGGATATCCTCCTCCATTGTGGGGCGCAGACAAGGAAATATTTGGCAAGACCTTGTGATTATGGTTTAATGCGGAGCCTGTTAACCCCTACAGAGTCAGACAGGGTCCAGGAGGGTATCTCTGCTCTGTAACCTTCTTCAGGTCTTTCTGGCAGTGCAGGGGTTAACAGGGCGCTGCTGATCTTGGAACTGCGAAAAAAGAAAAGTAAATCCAGACAGTTACGTAGGGGAGCCACAAACCCAGACAAACACCCCGAGTCTGCAACCTGATCACTTTTCCATGAGTCACTGGGACATTATCCGAGCCAAAATACAGAAACCTAGAGGTGGAAAAGCCGGTCTTAAAGGGGGCTTATCATCCTGGAAACAGCTGGGGCCGAAATATCCTCTTTTATCGCTGGGGGCTGCTTGATTATTATTTGACATATCTATAGTTTCCTTGCGGTTTATATTACTGCTGCCCAACTCGATAGCCTACGTTTTAGCCTGCCCACAGACACAACATTGCAGCAATCATTCTGTATCATACACTGTGCAGATACCCCGGCGCCAGTCTTATCGAAGGAGACATACAGCGAGGGAAAAAAGTATTTGATCCCCTGCTGATTTCGTACGTTTGCCCACTGACAAAGAAATGATCAGTCTATAATTTTAATGGTAGGTTTATTTTCACAGTGAGAGACAGAACAACAACAAACATATCCAGGAAAAATGCATTCCAAAATAGTTATAAATTGATTTGCATTTTAAATGAGTGAAATAAGTATTTGATCCCCTATCAATCAGCAAGATTTCTGGCTCCTAGGTGTCTTCTATACAGGTAACAAGCTGAGATTAGGAGCACTCTCTTAAAGTAAGTGCTCCTAATCTCAGCTTGTTACCTGTATAAAAAAGACACCTGCCCACAGAAGCAATCAATCAATCAGATTCCAATCTCTCCACCATGGCCAAGACCAAAGAGCTGTCCAAGGATGTCAGGGACAAGATTGTGGACCTACACAAGGCTGGAATGGGCTACAAGACCACTGCCAAGCAGGTTAAAGAGAGGGTGACAACAGTTGGCGTGGCTATTCGCAAATGTAAGAAACACAAAATAACTGTTAATCTCCCTCGGTCTGGGGCTCCGTGCAAGATCTCACCTCATGGAGTTTCAATGATCATGAGAAAGGTGAGGAATCAGCCCAGAACTACACGGGAGAATTTTGTTAATGATCTCAAGGCAGCTGGGACCATAGTCAGCAAGAAAACAATTGGTAAACCACTACTACCAGCTCCCCAAGGTCCCCCTGCTCAAGAAAGCACATGTAAAGGCCCATCTGAAGTTTGCTAATGAACATCTGAATGATTCAGAGGAGAACTGGATGAAAGTGTTGTGGTCAGATAAGACCAACTCAACTCACCGTGTTTGGAAGAGGAGGAATGCTGCTTATGACCCCAAGAACACCGTCCCCACTGTCAAACATGGACTTGGAAACATTATGTTTGGGGGTGTTTTTCTGCTAAGGGGACAGGGCAATTTCACGGTATCAAAGGGACGATGGACAGGGCCATGTACTGTCAAATCATGGGTGAGGACCTCCTTCCCTCAGCCAGGGCATTGAAAATGGGTCGTGGATGGGTATTCAAGCATGACAATGACCCAAAACACATGGCCAAAGCAACAAAGAAATGGCTCAAGAAGAAGCAAATTAAGGTCCTGGAGTGGTCTAGCCAGTCTCCAGACCTTAATCCCATAGAAAATATGTGGAGGGAGCTGAAGGTTCGAGTTACCAAACGTCAGCCTCGAAACCTTAATGACTTGGAGAGGATCTGCAAAGAGGAGTGGGACAAAATCCCTCCTGAGATGTGTGCAAACCTCTGACCTCTACGATTGCCAACAAGACTACTTGAGAACATTTCATTGTTAATATTTGTTTCTTTGAGGATGGTCTATGTTATCTTTGTTTGTTCTTACTTTATGGACTTATGTCTCTGATATAATGACAACCAAGAACAGGCTATTGTTTAAATGGTATATTTCTTATTGCCAGATCTTTTTCAATAAAAATATTGAAATATAAAGCAAATTTTCAAACAGTTTAAAAAAAAAGGTACAAATGTATGCAGCTCTGTATTCATTAATATATCCCAACATTTATTTTAATTTTTTTTAAGGGTGTACAGCTGCGATCACCACAGGTAATTACGGACTGTGCGGACAGCCGTGAAAAACTGCGGCCCCAATCAAACTGTCATTGCAGTGAACAGAGACGGCGGCCACACCTAGCTGCTTAGAGTCGCAGCAGGAATCTCTGATTTCATTTTTTTTCCCCACGCATCTAATGCAACAAAGCGACAGAATATACTCCCTGAGAGCCGGTTCACACTAGAAGCGGCACGACTTGCAGGTCGCCTCACCGACCTGCACACGACTGCCACGGCGACCTGCAAAATGACTTCTGTATAGAAGTCTATGCAAGTCGTCCCCAAAGTAGTACAGGAACCTTTTTTCTAAGTTGGAGCGATTAGAACGGTTCCATTGTACAGAACGGGAGGCGACTTGTCAGGCGGCTAGGTCGCCTGACAAGTCGCCCCCGTGTGAACCGGCTCTTATGCTTTTTACTTCCAGACTTTTCTACAAAAAAGGGTATTTATTTTTGGTACCATGAGATACCACTCAGCAATGTCGTGCTTTTCATTTTTATTTTTACTGTATGTAGACAGCAGCTTTGAGCCATATTCCAGTGCTGCAAAATGCAACATCTGCTAGAAATAAACACGTGACAAAAAAGTACAGAAGCAAGTTAGTAAAAGTTACAGAACTTTTGCAAGACAACAAGTCTTGTGCGGATGGGACGCTCCCTTTAAGGGACTGGGAGGGTTAGGCTGCCAGGAAGGAGAGGGGATGTGCGCCAGATGTGAGCTCCTGCGTCCTGCATACACTTTCCACAGATGGTGTTGCAGTGAGTCAGGGGTGCGTTGCATCATCCCAGCGCTGTGCCTTATAGCAAGCAAGACCCATACTTTTCTGATTCATCTTCCAGCCCTGCACCAACCGGAGACCCTCTTCACATCTGCATTCCCCTACACCTCCCTCATTTGTGGAGATTGCTTATCCTTCCTGGATGTGGACCAAAGGGATCCCCAGGCTCAGTGTGATGTGCGGCCCCTCTTTCCCTGTAAACAGACCCATCCGGGGAATCAGTCATTAAAGCTGGCCATACACTGCTAGTTTTTTTTTTTTCATTCAGCCAGAGGCCTGGATGGAAAAAGAAATAATATATTACTCTATTTACACAAGTGAAATGGATGGAGCATAACCCCCCCCCCCCACCACCACCACCACCACTGGGACATTGTATTCTGAAAGCAGCCCCTTCCTCTGTCAGAATACACTGATCAAGAAAAATTTCCCAGCATGTCCCAAAATTCCAATTAGTGTATGACCAGCTGAAGGCTGGTTCTAAGCTAAAAAAAAACGAAAAAAAAAAAAAAAAAAAAAAAAAAAGGAAATCTTGTTTAGCTATTACGCTAGTACATGTAGATTTCTTGTATAATATGGCAATGTATACCTTGTAATGGTGCAGTTTTATTTTATAATGAGGATATAATAATAATATCAAAGGATGGTGCTACACAGACTAGTAAAAAGACTTAAAACGCAAAGTCCGTCCCGCTACCCCACCTTAAGGCCCAGGTAAGGCCACAAGGAGCGAACAAGAAGGAGGTTAAAGTGTTACTAAACCCAGGACTCTGCATTCACTATCTCCCACAGTACACAGAACATGGAAATGCAATTATTGTAGTAAATATAAACTGCTAAATACCTTTTCTCATCAGCAGTATATAACAGTCTTGTGACTTCTATCAGTGTCTGGTTAAAGCTTGTAGGAGGAGTTTTCATTCTCCTCTGACTGTCCTATGAGGCTGCATGATCCCTGACCCTCTGTCTGGACAGTGCTGATTGGCCCTGTGCCGATCACATGCACGCCCCCCACCCCCCCCAAAAAAAAAAAAAACGCTCCAGCAATACACACCAAACTAAGCATGTGCAGAGTGCCCCCCAACTCTGTACTATCAGGAGATGGATTGGCGAAAGTAGAGGGGGAGGATCAGAGAAGACAGGATCAAACAGGCTTTATACACAATGCGTAGGATTAACCCCTTAGGTTCCACAGTGACTATAACAAGCATGCTTTACCACATATATAGACTGATTTGACTGTGTTTCGTAACACTTTAATGTTAGCTTAATGCAAGGACACTGAGAAAACAAATGTCGCAATGTGCCACTTTGCATTTTCTTAAGTTAGGTGTTTTTTATTAACTTGAAGGGCTCTTGTACACAGGCAGGCTAAGCCCATTCAGCATAGTTGCCAGCGTATTTTCTCCTCCCAAGTGTGGTGTACAGCCTGTCAATGACATGACATATGCCTGTACGCTGTACTTGTGCTTACCATAGCACTGCTGTATACATAAGTACAGCGACAAGTACAGCTTACAAAAAAAATGCAAATGCCCGCACACTGTGTTCATACTTACCATAGCACCGCCATATACACAAGTGCAGCAGTGTATGGCCATTCATAACAATGACAGGCTGTACGATGCAACTGGGCTGAGCGAATTTACCAGCAATAAAGCCCCTTTCACACCAGCAGACCGATCGGGTCCGCCTGTCCGTTTTTCAGGCAGACCTGATCAGACTACCTATTGTTCTCTATGGGGCGGCAGATGTCAACAGACACGTATCCGCTGACACCCGCTGGGAATCCGATCTAATGAAATCTGCTAAAAACAGACATGGCGACACGTTCGCCATCCATCCGGCGGATGACAATCACATGGAAACTGACAAGCAGTCCCTTTCCATCCTACCGCTCCATAGAGGAGAGCGGGTTGTGTCCGTGTCGGCTCTTCATAACGGAGCAGACACGGACCTGTCATCCACCTGCTCAGCGCAGTTTTACCGAGGAGATCTCCTGCTGAGCAGGCAGATCCGGTTGGATGGATTCGATTCGTCTGAAGGGGGCCTTACTCTAAACAGGCTGTGTGCAGGGGCCCTAAATAAAGTTAAAAAAAGAAGTAAACACTGTGATGTGGTGCAACAATACATCACAGCATGCGTTTGTGTTAAACACACCACAACATACGTCCGCTGGTATGCACGGTCCCTTAGAAAAAAAAAAAAAAAAACGAGGTTTGAGCAAAATAAAATGAAAAACATTTGGTTTTCTCAGCCCCCTATAACAGTTTTATTACCTGCTGGTCCTGCCAGGTATCTTTCAGCTTCCTTTAACAGGGTGACAACACTGCTCATTCTGCAATGAAATCACATAGCAGTGTTGTCATCCTGTGGACAGGATAGTCTTTGATGGAATACAGTTTTGGTTGGAGGTTAATAAAGCAACAAACAAATGAAAGCCTATCGGCAGTGAACGCTTTTTAAAAGCAGAACTCCAACCATTGCAGTTGGGACTCCAATTCCGGGGTTCAGGTACACAGGGGGGTTAACAGAGCTGGGTGTCATTGAGTTCCAGTTATGTACTGTGCAGCCTGCAGGCAGGTAGATGTACTCAGACAAGTCCCAGCTCTGTCCAGACGCCTCACTCCCTCCGAAATGCAAGCCCAGGTGTTACCTGGCAGGATACAAAGACTCCTTTTATATGGCAGGAATCCATCGCCCCACCGAGAATGGAGGAGACATTCCTGGGGAAAGCAGGCTTAGCCAGAGGCTACACTTTATTCTGAGAATGTTCCCGTACCGCAAATATCTTCACATCCTAACAGATCCTGCGCCAAGCAATGCGATTATCTCAAGATGAGTAAAGATCATTGGACTTCACCCATGAAACTGTGGAGAAAACGTGTGTGTTCTTCATAGCAACCAATCAGAATTAGCATGTCATTTTTTTTAATGCAAAAAAGCTGAATCCACCCAAAACTGAAACTGAAAACCTGTCTTCACTGTATGGTAGGTCTGCCAGGATTGCAAGACTGACCAAACAGAATCACAAATTCTTCAGTGCGCAGATATTTCAATTAAAAATGCTAAACAGACGACAGATGGGCACATTCATACAGGTGGTCAGGGGGAGAGGGGCAGTAAAAGTCGGTGGTTCAGCCATGGTTTTACTGCCCCCCTAAGTTGCAACAGATGGGGTTGTACACATGCTACAGCCATGACAAATGTTTACTCCTTGTCAAGTGATTGGTTCTGTGCTGCAGCCACAAGCCAAATGCTAGACTTGTGGCTGCGGCGCAACATTCCCATTCAAAATCCTCTTTTGGCTGCTAAAAAAAAAAAACAGGCCTTCTGTATGGTGGCAGTATCAAAAGCCTGGTAGTCTTTCTGTAACACTCTATAGAAAGCAATCCACCACAGATTGCTTTTCAGAGAGGCTGCCGCCTGTATGGTTGAGCCTGAAGTGAAGTGCTAGCTGAACTGTTCATGTCATAAGAAAGCCTGCTCTAAGATGAAGCTGGGGATGGGGTGGAGGAGAGATCTTGGCACACAGCGAGAGGGAATTGGCCTCCTGGGTACTCAGACAGCCAAGTCCAGTCTGTGCTCACATCTGGCTCCCATCACGAACGAACGGGCCCCTCCCTGACCAGGAACCGCTTGGCTGCCCAGCTTTGGGGGAGGCGACTTCCATCTGAAACAGCTTACAGATCGCAGGCCTACAAAATCCCTTCTCTTTACACGTGACTGAAAATAAAGAAGAAAAAAAGAAGAAAAAAAAAAAAAGGAGTTTTCTGCTGTCACCGCAATAAAGAATTTTCCATTTTTTTTGTTTAGTGATACACTTCCTAAAAATTGAAAAACAAAAAATATGCTAACTGTGAGGCCTCATGCATACTGGACGTTTTTTTACGTTTTTACAGCAGCTGTTTTCAGCTGTAGACTTTTTTTCTACAGTCATTAAACTCTTCATCATATCCTATGTGTCCATGCACATATTGGCTGTTATCAGCAGTTTTGGGCAGTAGCGTTTTTGAGCAGTAAAAAAACCCCCAAAACTAGTGGGTTCTGAGAGACATTTTTCAGCTGTAAAAACGCTCTAATGCTGATAAACGTCAATAAACGCTCAAAAACGTCACTCACCAGCATTTTTTATTTGTTTTAGATCCATTGAAAAAAAACGTTAAAAAACGCTAATAAACACTAAAAAACGCTAGGGGTGCAACGGATCGTCATCGATCAGTGACCCGTACGGATCAACCGCTCTGTGGCCTCGGCCATAGGAAAGGCCGCGGCTTCGGCCTAGCTCCGGAGCGGCGGCCATCTTGGTACACCCGGCGGCCGTTTAGCACGTGATCCCAAACCGGTGTCTCTCCCCTCTGTGTACTGATCTGTACAGTGGAGGGGAGAGATCGGATGTCAGCAATGCCCTGCCAATACTCTGCAATGCCCTGCCAATACTCTGCAATGCCCTGCTGCAATACTCTGCAATGCCCTGTTGCAATACTCTGCAATGCCCTGCTGCAATACTCTTCCATACCCTGCCAATACTCTTCAATACCCTGCCAATACTCTGCAATACTCTGCCATACCCTGCCAATAGTCTGCCATACCCTGCCAATAGTCTGCCAATACCCTGCCAATACTCTGCCAATACCCTGCCAATACCCTGCCAATACCCTGCCATACCCTGCCAATAGTCTGCCATACCCTGCCAATACTCTGCCAATACCCTGCCAATACTCTGAGAATACTCTGCCAATACCCTGCCAATACTCTGCCAATACCCTGCCAATACTCTGCCAATACCCTGTCAATACCCTGCCAATACTCTGCCAATACTCTGCCAATATACCTTGCCAATATACCCGCCAATACCCTGCCAATACTCTGCCAATATACCCGCCAATATACCCTGCCAATATACCCACCAATACCCTGCCAATACTCTGCCACACCCTGCCAATAGGGAGATTGTGGATATTACAGTGGGGCGGATTTTTTTTTGTTGATCCGAAAATGATCTGAACCGTGACTCCTGATCCGAGGAACGATCCGAACCGTGAGTTTTTTCATCCGTTGCACCCCTAAAAAACGCTATTGCAAAAACGTTGAAAAAAGTTGAAAAACTCACTGCACAGCTACTGACATTTTTATAACGTTATTGTAACATCCATTGTGCATGAGGCCTAAATGGTAAAGAAAAACTCTGTCTAATGGAAAAGCAGGGCATATTATTAAAGGGAGGCTCACAGAATAAAAATAGGGGCGTTCAATGTAGGCTTGACTTGAAAGGTGCAGGCTTTAGGGCTGTCATCGTCATCGCTCCTTCAACATATAACAAGCCATTAATCCGGAAAAAATATCCGGGATGGGAGCTGCGTTTTTGGTGACCACATGCTCAAGATCATCATCACGCTATGTAGTGAATAGCAGACAATAGTCCTGAACATAAAATAAATGCCAGAAGCTTGTTGCTGCAGCAGTTCAGGGCTGTGCTGTATGGCAGAGCTATGTAAATATCAGAACTGGATGGACAGAATACAAATTCTTTGGCAAATAAAACAGCTCCTATATATGCATTTCATCTGTGTACCGGAAATTCAGCTTTAAAGTGGTTGTAAACCCTTACAGACCAGTTTGACCTACAGGTAAGCCTAGATTAAGGCTTACCTGAAGGTCCAAGAAATATCTCCTAAACCTACACGGTTTAGGAGATATGTGCAAAAAGACAGGCACCGCTGTGCGCTGCAGGCGCACTGAGCATGCCGCTGCTAACGCCGATATGCCGTTAGTGGCGGCTCCCGTGCGCAAGCCTGGGAGTGACGTCAGCGCGGCTCCGGCCAATCACAGCGCCGGAGCACCGATACCCGGAAAGAAGATGGACGCTACGTAGCAGAGGGGACAGCGGTGACATCGCAGGCTCCTGTGTCAGGTAAGTGACACATAATGGGCTACTATGCAGTGCATAGTAGCCTATTATGCTTTACTTTTGCAGGGAAACAAAGAGGAAGTAAACTCATCAGGGTTTACTTCCTCTTTAATGACTGTATTTTAACCTACATGTTCCTTTGTTAAATATGACCATATGTCTGCAAATGACTTAACGTGAAACAAAATGATATCGCTATTCTTCAAAAATAACTCATCCACATCCACTACTTAACAGTTCTATAATCTTTTTTTTCATGAAATTGTTCCTTACTGTTTTTCTGCCACCTTGTAATTTTTGCCATGCTTTCCCCCCTCACTTCTGTTTGTTTGACATGAGTAGTGTACATTCATCGCGGTCATGTGCATTGTTCTATGCACACTACAAATCCAATAGTCCATAGTCCATCTCAGGGGGTGAGCAAGAGAGGGTGGCTACATACCTACATACAGTGGTACAATGGAGAATGGACATAGCCACCATTTAACAGGAAGAGGGATCGCTTGGGATCAACTGATTAACTGGGAAGTTGGATCACAGTAAAAAAAAAAATGGAATTGGGCAGAGGCTGAGATTAATAGAAGGTATTTTTTTGAGTTAAGAATACATAATTAAATAGGTTTTTTTAAAACAAGAAACGGTTTAGTGTCATCAACTGTATGCAAGTGTACTTAGGAACACCGATGCTGTTTTAAAGGCAAAGAGACCAAATGTTGATTCAGTATATTTCTACCTGTTGAAAAAACTATTAATTGCATTATCTTTGCAAGCATCCCCACTTTATAGATTTCTAAAACTTTCGCACAGTACTGTGTGTATGAGTTTGTCTATACAGTATAATATATAAATATATATATATATATATATATATATATATATATATATATATATATATATATATATATATATACACACACACCTATATACATAAACATACAGTATATAGTATGTGCGGGTGTAGTAATCTTCAAGAAATGCATCTATTATATTCTTCCACCCCACTAATCCCGCAGATAATTGGCTCATTATAGGCCTCAGCCAGTGACAAGGCCGCTCTGTGTGGGTCTATGCTGGGGGTTGAATTATTCATTCTCCCTGGAATCAACACAGGACCAAATGAAAATTGTTTTCCAAGAACCTAAGGCGTAAGCAGGGTATCGTCTTGCAAATTTCCTCATAAGTTAACATCATTTGCAATGCCATGTTTTACACCCACACTGGGGGTCCAGGCTAATATAACTAACAACTTCCTTTTAAGGACCAGGTTACTGATAATGAATTGGCCATGGTGATTACCAACACGGACAAAAACAAGTTCATTCTGTGCAGGAGAGGTGAATAAACATAATATTGGAGCAAAATGAAATTTATGGGCCCATGAGGCCTACTGATTTAATAGTAGCCCTACACAAGCATTACTATATGAATGTATTTCTCCCTTCAAAACTTATTGTTGAACTGGCCAGTTCTGGGCCCTCTTGTGCTTTTGGGCCCCACAGCAGTTGTATTGTCTGCTATTAGTATAGCTTTGTCCTTGATTTATTAAAATGTGTATGCTCAAGATGCCTGGGAGAAGAGGTCATTTGTTAACTTCTTGATGTCAAGATGTTCGACTGATTCGTTGTTCGGCCAACATCCCTCTCCTGCAGATCTCGCTCACAAAAATCTTAAGAGACCCCTTCACCAGACCATTCATTTCGACAACCCCTCATGAGATTACAAGAGCATTTAGTGTATTTTAGGAACGTTGTTTACCTGTAAAACCCTCCCTTGTGTAGATACCCAAAAGCCCTGAGACTACCGCTGAACGCCACCATGATGGATGTGATGTCATCAGCCCCAGCAGATTCAACTCTATAGCAGCCATTTTCAACCAGGGTTCCTCCAGAGGTTGCTAGGGATTCCTGATTGACCTTCTATTTGATGGTGTCTGTATATTCCTGGAGGCCAATGCTACTTGAAAGAGCCAGCGGAATGATAACAATGATCTTTTTGGCTGTCTGGTAGGGTGGCATTCTCACTACCACTGTAAGGGGAGCATTACAGTGTAAGGGGTATTTTCCAAATGATCCCAGATGGATTTGTTCTATTAGGGGTTGCCACCTGTCCGGGATTCACCTGCACAATTCGGGTTTGGAATCATGCATCCGGGTTTCAGACTGCCTGAAACCCAGACATATTATTCAGACTGGACTATGGCTGCTGGCTGCAGTTGTCTAAGCTGAGAGTGTTTGTTACTCGCTTTCATGCTGCCCAAAGCCAACACTAACAATCCCCACCCAAACACACACACAGAGGGGAGAGGTGAGAGGGCTCTATCTGCACCTCTTCCTCTCGGCCCTACCCCTCTGTGTCTGCCCATTAACACTCCAATCTCCAGGGCTGTGCCTCAGGAAAGGAAAGTGGGGCCTGGAAATTTGAAGTCCAACAGCCTCAGATACATCTGGATGAGAGGTGCTGACTGCCGAGGGGTGAGTGAGCTCACCATTCATCCCTGTCTGTGACTGTAGACTCCCCCTTCTCTCTCCTGCCTTTGAGTGAGTACACAAAGGTAAATCAGGGTTCTCAGAGCACCCCTTACATCAGAGTTCCTCTTTACACCAGAAGCCACAGTGTTTCCCCTTACACCAGAGTCTTCTCCATACATCAGAGTTCTCAGTGTTCCCCCTTAAATCAGGGTTCCCAGAGCATCCCTTATGTTAGAGTACCCAGAGTTCTCCCTTACATCAGAGTCTGCAGACTCCCCCCTTACAGTGAAAGGGAACTCTGTGAGTTCAGATGTAAAAGGGAAAGCTTGTTATTAACGTCATATGATTAGAAATGCTATTTATTAGAAAAATATATGTATAAAAACAAAAAATGCTGTGTACCGCTAAAGTGTTCAGGTTTGACTTGAAGAAAAGGTGGCAACCTTAGTTCCCCCTAGACCTGGAAATTATTTCAAAGAGGTAAAAAGGTTGAGAAAAGCTGCTCCATAGTATTTTATTTCACTCCTCCAACAACATCTACATAAAATTTTAGGTAGGGAGGTGAAGGAAGGAGTAAAGGAGCTGGGCCAGCACAGACAGCAATTAGGTGCTCTCAGAAGAAGGGAGGATGATGACATCCAAGGAAGGAGGGGACTGTGCTAGAGAATTGACTCTTCCTGAAGAAGTCAAATTTGTAGCAAGTTCAAAGGCACATTACAAGTGAATAAGAAATAGTTTATGAAAAGAAACGTTTTTTTAAGTTGAAGGTAAAACAATTTGATGGCTACTTTACAAACATTGATTTTTCCAAAGTGCTGACCACTACTGGCTGGTGAGTCAATATCATTGGATACCAAGACGGCTGGACAGGAAGTAGCTGGACGTCAATTCAGAGTCAAAGTCTAATGCTGCGTATAGACAATCGGTATTTCCGGCAACAAATGTTCGATGTGAGCTTGTTGTCGGAAATTCCAACCGTGTGTATGCGCTCAATCGGACATTTGTTGTCGGAATTTCCGACAACAAAAATTTGAGCGCTGGTATTCAAATTTTCCGACAACAAAATCCGTTGTCGGAAATTCTGATCGTGTATACACAATTCCGACGCACAAAATTCCACGCAAGCCCGGAATCAAGCAGAAGAGCCGCACTGGCTATTGAACTTTATTTTTCTCGGCTGGTCGTACGTGTTGTACGTCACCGCGTTCTCGACATTCGGAATTTCCGACAACATTTGTGCGACTGTGTGTATGCAAGACAAGTTTGAGCCAACATCCGTCGGAAAGAAATCCAGGATTTCGTTGTCGGAATGTCCGATCATGTGTACGGGGCATACGTATGTAAATGGCATTCCTAGGCTCAGGAAGCATTCTAGGAACTCAGATAATTTACAGCAAAGTGAAAGGCACATGCGGTAACTTTTGTTTTTTTTTTTTTGTTTTTTTTTTACAAGAGAACGGCAACTTTAGTTTAGTTGGTCTCTATCCATTAACAAATCTCAGGTAACAAAATGGCTCTGTGCTCTGTGGGGAGGCTCACATATACAGCTTCACGCACTCCAATTACTAGCTAGTACTAGTAGGGAGATAATATTTGAGGTCCCTGCCCTGGGATTGGTGTGACCGGTCATACTGATACTAACTACATTCCAAGTAGCTGCCAAACCGCACACAATGGAAGTGTTAATAAAGAAAAACATCACGGCAGTATCCTGTGGGCATGGCTTGGCAAGGTGCTTCAGGTTGGTCTGTCCTGGATGGGGAAGAATAGGGCTCCTGGCAGACTTTTGCAAACCCCCAACCACTTGATCCCATATGCATTTCCACGTTGCCCAGGCATTGCATCAAACTGTGCCAACTCAGACATTGTATACAGCAATTTACTCAAAATACACTAAACCCTCATTATATTTATTTATATGCATCTATCTGCCTTCAGGTGCATTCAATCTAGCAATAGGATGTGTGCGTCCAAGGGCAGATTATAAAAAACGGATGTGAACAAGTGTATGTGTACATCTAAACACAGGGGAATTTGATCTGAGAAGTACAACATTAATTTATACTTCCCTGATCAATTTCTCTTGCATTAGTCTGTAAGGCAGGGTTCAGATCTATGCGTTTTGTTTTTTTTGTGTGTGTGTTTGCAGATCTGCAAACACATTACAATCCATTTAATGTTATTTCCTGTTCACACCTTTGCCGTTTCCTGCAACACATTTTTTTTAAAGGTGTGGAGACTTTTTTACATGCATTTTTGGCTCCATAGACTTCCATGGAACCAACTCAAAAACAGATGTGCATGCGTTTTTAGTAGAGCTTTGTGTTTAACAACCACTCTCCTCCTGCAACTCAAAAAAAAAGAAAACACGCTAAAAACGTGTGGAAAATGTACTCAAAAACACATCAACCACACACGCATAGTAGTGAACCTAGTCTAACCTAGGCCATCTTTTAGGTTTCAGTGCTGTGACCATTTGACTGACAATTACTCAGTCACACTGTAACACTGTAACCAAATACATTTTATAGATTTTTTTAAGACAGAGCTTTCTGTTGGCGGTATTTACTAACAACTATTTTTTTTCTTTTTGGCTTTTAAAAAAAAAAAAGAGAGAAAAACAAAAAAAAAATAAAAACACAAAAATTTAATTTGTTACCTTTTATCTTAATTTCTTTACTTTAAAAAAAAGATCCTATCGTTATTGATGGTCACGGACACCTTTCTCCTTCTATCTGCCAATCCTCCTTCCCATTGTGTTTATAAACATCCAGCCCATTCAAAATAGTATACACCATGCAAACACACTGTGAGCAAACACTGTGGCTTTGATCGCTTGTTTCAAAGCAATCACAAAGTACAGAGCCACTCTGATCTGCTCTGTGCATCGTGACTTTGATCTGAGCAGTCAGTCATATCACTTACATTCATAAGCGCACTGGACGCCTGCATGTGTTTTCTGAAGCTCTGTTGATAAAGGCACTCCAAAAATACACATACACCCCCTTTTTTTTTTTATGCAACAGTACAGAGGTAGTTAAAAAATAAAACAAATGCAAGAAGATTGTGTAAATGTTCAATTCTCAACTTTATTCTCAGAAAAAATAAAGCAACTGTTTATACACAAACATACTATGCCTAAATTCAAGGTCAAAGTGTGTAAACAACAGATAACAAAATATTAAGTAGATATTACTGGTTGTAGAAGAGTCATTTATTGTCTACGAGTAACATGCCAAAACAATTACAGTCCACGGTGACCCCAGTCCCTATACCAGAGTCTGCTGCAGAGGTGGAGGTTTGAGCAATATCCCGGTACTGGGAACTAGGTGTCCTCTGAACGGGCAGAGCAAAAACATATCATGAAGAGTTTTTAGAGTAACCAACTTTTCTTCTGCAGAACGTGACCTCTCCAGCATTCCCCGATATGATTATTTTTTAAATTTAAAATTGAACTTAAAACTAATGCGAGCCATGTGTTTGGTTCGTGGTTGTACCACTTATGTCTTTCTGGGACATCTCACCTTTTGATATGTATATCTGTACCCATTGTCCATATTTGAAATATGATTATTTCTCCTTTCTTACGCAGAATCCCTCTGCTTGGTGTCAGGCATGTAGGTCCTGAGGAAGCGAAAGCGAAATGTTGACCTGCCATATTCAAGCAGCAATAGGGAGCAATATACATACTGTGTGGCTTATTTTATTGGAAGCCAACACCATTTTATTTTTAATGTTATATTGTCAATTGTTTATATCTTTGTATAATAAATTAATTATTTTTCTAATAATATTTTGTATTCCTTTTCTGGTACCTCTAAAGTCCGCTCCAACGTTCCCCATTTTTCATTAGCAATTTCAATGGCTGGGCTTGATAGGCGGTGCCGTGTTTCATTTGCCTTGGCATGTAAACAGCTCCCATCAGCTGTTTTGTGGACTTTAGATTGGGGAAGGGGGCTAAAACCACGACCTGTTTTTACCAGTCCTTAGTGTGAAAGACGCCTCACTGTTCAGACAAAATTGTTCCACCTAGCTCAGTTGATTTTTTTTAGGGTGCAAGCCCCAACAGGGTGCCTGGCGATTAGCTGTGGGAAGCAGCCCCATCAAAAGCAATACGAGGGGCTGCCGGCTCCCACTACCAATCACTGCCACTCGCTCATGCATCCATCACAAGTGAGTAATTGGCACTGGATGAAGGCTGCCTATGTCCAGGACTTGAGCACTTGCTTGTGATCACTGCATGAGTGATAGTATGCGGGTGGTGATGATTAGCTGTGAGAGTTGTCAACCTTCTATTGCTTTTTAATGGCGCTGCACCCGCAGCTAATCACCGGGACCCCGTGCTGGGGTTCTCGCATGTGTCCTGATGACTTGGGTGGTGCCAGCACAAATTTTCAGCTGATTCAGCAAGAAACCGCCAAAATTTGAGCCATCCAGCCTCAGGTTTCTTCCTGCTAAAGTCATGAGTGAAAGATAAATTCTGATTGGCCACTAAAGGTTAACATACCATGCACACTGGTCTCTGTCTTATGGAAATAGAAATTGACTGTAAGAAACATTTCATAAAAAAATCTCTTGTCAATAAGATCACAGGGTGCAATTTACAGTTTTTAAGCCAGAATTAAAAGTATGACAAGCTGGACCATCATGCCGGGATTTGCCTGAAAGGAGTCGCCCTTGTAAACACAAACTCTTGTAGTTAGGAAAATATAAAAGCACAATCATTTACAGTGACATTTCTGAGTCTTCCTGCAGACGGGACAAAGCCTCAGCCTGTTGAGGATTCAGACAAAGACGTTTTCTGTGGCACCATCGTCACTTCTTGGCCACAATCTAGCTCAGGGTTGTCCAATGCAATCCGCAGAGGCCTGGAAACTGGCAAACTTCAAGCAACCCTGAATAAATGGCACTCATGTCAAAGCTGGCCTGCATATCTCTGAGAGCTGTGATGAGATACATATGAATTTTCCAGGAAGCCAAAGGCCTCATGAGACAGGCTGGATGAACAGAACAAGATGGAGCTGTTTCATGCACCGTGGAGCAAGGACTGAACTTAACTATTTAACTCCAGGCTGATATTTATGGAAAAAAATTCAAATGACTAAAGTTATGAATCATAGTTACATAGTAGGTGAGGCTGAAAAAAGACACAAGTCCATCAAGTCCAACCTATGTGTGTGATTATGTGTCAGTATTACTATCCATTGCAAAATAAATAAATAAATGAATTATAGTAGATCTAAATCCAAACTGGTAAATATGTGGGGCTTATGCACATAGGTGCTTTGCTTGTAATGCATAAAAACCAGGAGCATTCCGGCACCCGGGATGCCCTGTTAAAATCAATGAAAAGTTGAAATACGCAGCTCCTGTATGCTCTTCTGAGCGGCACTTGCATTTAAGGCCATATGCTATGCATAACCTGAATGTCTGGGTTCAGGTCATATATCCATGAATACATACACTGTATTACCAAAAGTATTGGGACGCCTGCCTTTACACTCACGTGAACTTTAATGGCATCCCAGTCTTAGTCCATAGGGTTCGATATTGAGTTGGCCCACCCTTTGCAGCTATAACAGCTTCAACTCTTCTGAGAAGGCTGTCCACAAGGTTTAGGAGTGTGTCTATGGGAATGTTTGACCATTCTTCCAGAAGCTCATTTGTGAGATCAGACACTAATGTTGGGCGAGAAGGCCTAGCTCACAATCTCCGCTTTAATTCATCCCAAAGGTGTTCTGTCGAGTTGAGGTCAGTCAAGTTCCTCCACCCCAAACTCGCTCACCCATGTCTTTATTGACCTTGCTTTGTGCACTGGTCCAAATCATTTGGTGCAGGAGGGATTATGGTGTGCCAATGCAGTGAAAATTGCAAACTTGGCTATGCTGTCTGGCAGGGGCCTCGAGATCAAAAGACTGGCTGAACAGAATCGCACATCCTTTGGCAGGTAAAGCAGGTTCAATATATGTATTGTATGTAAGGCGCATGTCAATTCACCCCAGGTGTACATTTTCTTTGTTTTTCAGAATGATCTATTTGCTACACTATCTACATTTACATTCAAAGTGGTTGTAAACCTCGGACATAAACTATGAACAAAGCATATTCCTCTATAGAGTGTGCTTGTCTCAATTAGGAGGACTAATGCCGCATACACACGGCCGGACTTCCCGACAGAAAAAGTCCGATGGGAGCTCTTGGTTGGACATTCCGAACATGTGTATGCCCCATCGGACTTTTTCTGTTGGCATTTCCGACAGACTCAGATATAGAACATGTTCTAAATCTTTCCGTCGGAAATGCTGACGGAGTTTAGCCCGTTGGCAAGTCTGCTTGTGTGTACGCGGCATAAGTATCACCTTTGTCTGCTGCTTCGTTCCTCTGCTACCTGTATGAGTCACTTCTGACAAGTTTTCCTGACACCAAGAGAAAAAAGGGTGACAGGGGAGGGAGCTCTAGCTGGTTGACAGCCTCAGCTCTGTTCCTGTGTGCTGTGTAAAGGGGGGTTCCCTTCTCTCCAATCAGCTGTCAGAGCTCTCCTCACTGAGCTCTGCAGAGTGTACCTTCAGCTCTCCGCCCCCTTTTTTCTGAACTCCCAAACAAGCTTTATAATTTATAACTTTGAATGTAGAGAAGAGAAGACTGCAAGTAGACACAATTTATGTAGGTGGGTTTTTTTGCATCTCTGTGTAACATCTTGGGGCAGTCACACCACTGGGTGTATGGAAGGGCTTACACTTACAACCACTTTAATATATTTTCTTTCCTGCTTTTTATTCTTCTCCACTTGATGGGTCCTACAAACTCCTACTTTTTTAGAACAGGGATCTCAGCATTAGAGATGGAATAAACTGTTAGTGTTCAGTGGACTAACCCTGTAATTAACCACAATCAATTGTCAAACAAACAATTTTTTGGCCTTTGAACTATTCTGGTGTCAAACCATGAGATCATCTGCACTTAGGGTGACAGCAGGTTAACTTAACAAAGCTCATTTGAACCTTGGAGTGTTCTGCTTACACTGAAACCTGTTGCAGTTTGATATCACAGTTTGTCAGTTGCAAAGTTCACAAAGTGTTGTGATTAGAATGCATGCTATCAGCCTCGTTTGTGAAAGTTTCTGGATGACAGAAGCTGCCAGTGCCATTTGTAGCACCCAATCAAATTTATTGCATCCTTGAATTCTGCCTCAATTCAGATCAATGCAGCTCAACACACCTGGTGTAAATGAGACCTAAAACCGAACCAAACATGTTATGCCGCGTACACACGATCGGACTTTACGGTATACTTGGTCCAGGGTACCGGATTTCGTCAGACAATTCGATCGTGTGTGGGCTCCAGCGGACTTTGTTTTCTCGGACTTAGATTTGAAACATGTTTTAAATCAATCCGTGGAACTCGAGTCCGGTCGAAAAGTCCGCTCGTCTGTATGCTAGTTCGACGGACAAAAAGCCACGTTAGGGCAGCTATTGGCTACTGGCTATGAACTTCCTTGTTTTAGTCCGGTCGTACGTCATCACGTACAAATTCGACAGACTTTGGTGGATTGTGTGTAGGCAAGTCCGTTCATTCAGAAAGTCCGTCATAAAGTCCGTTGAAAAGTCCGCCGGGCAAAGTCTGCCGTAAAGTCCGCTCGTGTATATGCGGCATTAGAGATACAGAATCTTTTTTAGAACTTCCAACAACCGTGTAGTTCAAGGGTCTGTCTGACTCAATACAAAATGAATAGATGGTCAAGTTGGCCCTTCCAATACATAGTTTTTAGTAAATCTAAAAAATGTCCAGATAGTTTACAATTAGATGAGAACATGTGTGGCTAGCTAACCAATCTTTGTACAATCAGATTGTAAAAAATGGTCAGCCTAACATTTCCAACTCATAAATATGACCACCAGGGACTTATGAAGCTTTGAGTGTTTCTACAACCAGAGGTGTTCTTAGAGAAGGTCCTAGAGCCATGTAGACAGGCCCAGTACGTATAGAATTGCTTTAAATTTAGTGACATCAATAGCAGATAGCAAATTACAGTTTTTTTTGGTTAACTTCACAAAATATACCCAAAACAAAAAAGGTCATATAATGCAGCTTAGCAGTGCTTAGATGTGCTGACTGCATTCGTTGTTTGGGATTTTGTCCTTTATTTTCACCTGGTAATCCTGCAAATAACACAATTCCTGTCCTTGAGTGGCTACGCTCACTACTTAACTGTATGTATGAAGCAAGCCATGGTCACCCAAGCTGGACTTTAAAGGAGAAGTCCAGCCTGAGTTCATTCGGCTGGGCTTCTCCTAAGGGTCAGAGGAGTGCAATTCGTTTTGTACTCCTGTGACCCGTTTTCAGCAGAGAGCGGTCTGAAGTCGGCTCTCTGCTGACATCACCAATATCAGTCCAGGCACCGTGTCACCCCGACTTCGGGAAGTCTGGATCCGCCAGCTGCCTGGACTGATTGCTGTCTCAGTCTCTCAGCGAGCCGCTGAGACGGCCGCCCCCAGCCCCTCCACAGTGTGGAGGAGCAGAGCAGGAGAGCTGCTGATTGACAGGCAGCAGCTCTCCTCTCGGGGAGGTGAGAGAACCGAGCCATCGGCGGTGTTCGATGGCTCGCTTCTCAGTGCAGAGACACCGGGTGACAGATGCAGCATCCACCGAAGTATAAAACAGCAAAAAACGCCAAACCCATACCTCTCCTTTAACATGTCTCCCTCCATCTCTATTACATAGGGGGGAGGGGGAGATTAAGAGTGTACAGAAGGAAGATGACATTGTTATATGCTTCCAGTTTAGCTAACAGAAAGAATATTGCACTTCTGGTACAATTATCAGGTACTTGTTGGAAATGTTCTTAGCCTGAAAAATTAAAACCAATGCAGCCACCATATCTAAGGACTGGTAAGTTGCAATATATTACAATATATTGATCCTGCGTTTTGATATTAAGCGTTACTAAACCCAGGATCCTGCATTCACTATATCTGGTCTCCCACAGTACACAGAACATGGAAATGCAATAGTTTCAGTAAATATCAATTGCTAAATACCTTTTTTTCATCAGCAGTCTTGTGACTTCTATCAGTCTCTGGTTAAAGTTTGTAGGAGGAGTTTTCATTCTGCACTGACTGTCCTATGAGGATGCAGGACCCCTGACCCTCTGCCTGGACAGTGCTGATTGGCCCTGTGCTGATCACATGCACTATCCCAAGAAAAAAAAACTCTCCAGCCTTTCACTGGGAAATTCAGTGTCGTGCGGTTTTTCCTCCCCCAGCTCTTATGCAGCTGAGATTAGAGGGAATATGATCACTTATAAAAAAAGAGGAAAAAAGGGCATTTATAATGTTTTTTTCTAACTATACAAAATGTTTTGCCTTTCGTTTCTATTTTAAACTGAATGGGTTGTTTTACAAAGTGATGGGTTACAATCAGTTTAATATTTCTTTAGGTCAGAGCCTGCGAAAACTCTTATGCCCTGTACACACGGTCGGATTTTCCGATGGAAAAAGTGCGATCGGATTGTGTTGTTGGAAATTCCGATCGCGTGTGGGCTCCATCGGACTTTTTCCGTCGAAATTTCCGACACACAAAGTTTGAGAGCAGGCTATAAAATTTTCCAACAACAAAATCCGATCGGTTAAATTCTGATCGTGTGTACACAAATCCGACGCACAAAGTGCCACGCATGCTCAGAATAAATTAAGAGACGAAAGCTATTGGCTACTGCCCCGTTTATAGTCCCGACGTACGTGTTTTAAGTCACCGAGTTCAGAACGATCAGATTTTCCGACAACTTTGTGCGACCGTATGTATGCAAGACAAGTTTGAGCAAACATCCATCGGAAAAAATCCATGGATTTTGTTGTTGGAATGTCCGATCAATGTGGGCATAAAGCCTTGTACACACAATCGGATTTTCCACAGACAAAGCTTCAGACTTTTGTCCGAAGGGTGCTGGCCAAAAACTTGCCTTGCATACAAATGGCACACAATTGTCTGCCAACAAACATGAACGCAGTGACGTACTACGAGCCGATAAAGAGGCGAGTATTGATTCGCGCTTTTCATTTCATGCTTTTCAATTAGTTTCTGAACGGCCGTTCGTCAAACAAACATGTTGCGTAATTGGAGGATATAACATGTTATTTATTATTGGCCTTGGAGTTATTGCTTTGACCCAAGTCCAGTCCAGGAACAGGAGGAGGATGAATTCTTGGACCAAAAGTTGGTTGCTTTATTAATCGTGACCAATTATGTCATATGCCTTTGCTGCAGGAGCTCCAGGAGAATAAATCAGATGATTTTCGGAATTATCTCCGGATGACGGACCCCTGCTTTCACCAACTCTTGGCATTGCTGACCCCCTATATTAAGAAGCAGGACACATGCATGAGACTTTTATTTTATTTTTTGGTTGAATAATGCTCCGATTTGTTATATTTTCTATATTTTTGGATGCATAGAATGCACTTTTTGGTTCTATTGGCAGATAGCGTGTCTAATTTTATTTGTTTTCTTTTTTTAATGCGCAATAAAAAAAATGTGGAGAATATTACTTGGCTATGTGTTTTACTTCAAATGACAGTTTGGGAGTAGGCAGTTACATTTAAAAAGATACAATGTAAAATTGACAAGGGACACCAACATACTTGTATCTTTGATCGTAAAAACTACGGGATAATGGTGTTGTGGTAACTTGCCCAAAAAAACAAAAAAACAAAACAAAAACAAGCATAATAATATTATTCTTGATATCACTAGAAAATAAAAGCCTTTTAAAATACGTTTGGCAGAACTCCATCAGTATCACCAGCAAAGCAGCTTCATTATTATACCATAAGGCCCCTTTCACACTGGGGCGGTAGGGGGCGTCGGCGGTAAAACAGCGCTATATTTAGCGTTGTTTTACCGCGGTATTCGGCCGCTAGCGGTGCGGTTTTAACCCCCCGCTGGCGGCCGAAAAAGGGTTAAAACCCCTCGTATAGCGCGGCTATAGCCGCGGTATTACCGTGGTATAGCCGCGCTGTCCCATTGATTTCAATGGGCAGGAGTGGTTTAGGAGCAGTGAATACACCGCTCCTTCACCGCTCCAAAGAAGTGGCTGACAGGAGATTTTTTCTTCTCCTGCCAGCGCACCGCTTCAGTGTGAAAGCCCTCGGGCTTTCACACTGAACAAACAGCGGAGGCTGTTTAGGGGCGGTTTGCAGGCGCTATTTTTAGCACAATAACACCTGCAAACCGCCCCAGTGTGAAAGGGGTCTTAGAGAAGGAGAAAGTGCGCTGCATTTCGAGATTTCAGAATTTGCCACGTCCCGAATGTTAATTCTCCATTACGAACGCTAGTTTACAATACCGACCGCTTCTGGCTCATCCTTGCTTCCAAGCATGCGTGTTTATACTTTGTACTTTTGTCCGACGGACTTGTGTACACACGCTCGGAAAATCCGACAACAGACCGCTGTCCGCTGGAAAATGTATAAACCTGCCATCCAACATTTGTCCACGGAAAGTTGGCCAACAATTGTCTGATGGAGCGTACTAACAGCCTTTCATCACACAATTCCCGTTGGAAAATCCGATCGTGTGCACGAGGCTTAAGGCTTGAAAAAGAGGGAACCCCTTGAAACGCAATGTCTGGTCCCACTCCTTGCTTCTACTTGCACCCTGTGCCCCTGGAATTATCACCTTGTCATTTTATATCTTTGGAGCTGGTCCTGACAGCTGCATATGTACCATCTCAGCCTCACTGCTGCCGTTCTTGGGCTGCTTCCGATGTTGTACACTATTACAAGCTGGGAAGTTGCAAGTTACCACTTTGTATTGCAACCTTATTTTATTGTACAAGATATGTGCACTCTGGTTGTTTTACTATTCTCACAATAACTGGTGTAAAAGTGAAAAGAAATTCCAATTACAAAAGGCAAACAAAATTTAAAAAATGATATATTATATATATTATATGTTTCTAAATTCTGACAGGAAAAGGCTGAAGACGGCAGATTTAGCTTTTATAAGAGAAGGATTTAGGGCAGACGGCCACATTCCTCTGGGAGGGTACAGGGCAGCATTCCACAGAGTCGTACACACCTCATCCATTGTACAGCACAGAGCTGGCTTCATACCACCTCCATATCTGACTGGCTCCTCATCCCAAATGCCTTTTTTCTCTGCTTAGAAGCAACGTGTGGAAATTCGATGACCATACGCACCATAAACGCCATTAAAGCAAACCGGTACTGAAAATGCTGCCAATGCTGAGCTCCTGAAAATACTAGTTTCTTGTCAAACTCTAGCCTCCAAACTCTATAAGTCCCTGCCCCTTACAAAGCATGCAGCAAGAAAAATATAGATCAAAGTAAGAACTCCAGGCTTGTATACTAATTTTAGGTCTTAAAAAGGCCATGAAAGTCAGACGTGCAGCATTTTCAAAATCAGGGCAACAGTGGTTGATCGGAAAAAACTGAATGGATTCCCCCATCCAAGCGAGGTGGGTGGAGTAATCCCCCCTGCTGTGTTATTGAATTTTGACAGCAGTGACTCCTTCACGGGCAGAATACATTGATCAGCGCTGCAGCTTATTGGCTGGGCAATGGGCATACTGTCATAAAAACAAGGTATATACACAAAGTTGGATGACTTTTGTTGGCCTATGATGTCCCAGCCCAAAATATCTACCATATCTACTGAACAGTTGCCATTGAAAGGGTTAATCTGATACAAGACATCCACAATGCACCTCTCCAACAAGTTAGAATTTTATGATCTTATAAAAATGTAGAACGAGTGAGTCAAATGCCCCATGGGCATCTTATTTCTTCCGCATCCTATTTTCTCCTTCTCGCCTTCTAAGTTGAGAGCAACTGTGTCATCTCTCAAAATAACCAGTTTCCTCTTTAAATCTCAGCCTCTTGTAAAATATTGGAATGAAGAGAAGACTTTCCTCCGAGCACCTCCTCACCTACATAGAATCTCTCATTCATCTTTTGGACATACAGATAAAGATGAACAAAAATAAGTCAAAATATGTACACTCATATGCTGTACTATACAAAATGCACCGGTTGTTGTGGCTACTGCACACCACTAAGCATTGGGCCTCCATTGTAGTAGGACCTTTATAAAGTATTTCATCTTCTTGTCTCATATTAACATTGAGAGTCCAGCCAGTGACTGCCCCCCCCCCCCCAGGCACTGTTCTATGACCCCTTCTATTCTCTACCTAAACCTCTTCCCTGGGTCACCCAATAACTTCCCATGACTCCCAATACTAACTCTATGCTGATGACAAATCTCTCTCTCTACGCCTCAGCTCACCCCTTAAGTCTCTTACCGTATCACCTACGCCCCCACACCCAACTTTTCCATCAAGATCAACAACACAACTATCAGCCTCTCCCCTAATGCCAGGGTGCTAGGTATAATCCTGAACTCTGTCCTGCCCTTCCAGCCCCAAATCCAATCACTGTCCAAATTTTGCTTGCATAACATATAATATAACATAAAACATAAAATATGCCCCTCCTTAACCAATGACACCACCAACTAAGCTACTAATTCACTCACTTACTTTGACTATTACAAGTCCTTCCTCACTGACATAACCCTACATAGGCTTTCTCATTTTCAGTCAGTCATGAATGCTGCTGCCACACTCATCCACCTTATCAAGCATTCAATATCCACCACCCCCCCTCGCCAATCCCTCCACTGGCTTCCACTATCCCAACAAATACAATTCAAATCCCTAACAGACAAAACCATCCACAACTCTGTCCCAAGCTACATCACCAATCCTATCTCAAAATATCACCAAAATTGTCCTCTTAGTTCCTGAAAGGACCTCCTGTTATCTAGCTCCCTCTACACTTCCTCCCATGCTCACCTCCAGGATTACTACAGAGGTTCTCCCATCCTATGGAGCTCTTTACCCCAATATGTCCTTGTTCTACTCTGTCCACCTTTCAACAATCCCTGAAAATTCATCACTTTAGGGAAGCCTATCTCTCCTCCACCTAAAAACTATACTTTTATTTTCTTCATCAATTCATCACTCACATTTATTACCTTTGTACCATTCCCCCCTTCCTTTTCAATTGTAAAATTAATCTTACTCTGACGATTTTTTTTTTTTTCATGGTTTGAAACAAACTCATTACTGAGATATTATATGGATAGGACTACCTGTGCTGTTTTCTAGATTCCCAGGTGTGCAAGGACGCCATCATGAAAAGTGTTTGAAGGAAGGATTCTACTCTTTGCCTACAACAATCAAATTCCCCCGTTTAGTTCTCTTATAAAACATGGAGCAAGGAAATGCCGACTGATAAGCTGAGGCCCTTGTGACTATCAGACTCATAGTTTCTACTGGAAATTCCAATGTCACACATCCTACAACACTGAGGACACCATTTGCTGATTCTGGGAAACCATCATGGTTCTGGCTAACTGGATGGTTGAGGAAAGTAGGAAGATAGCGCTGGACCCGTAGGGTTACCTTATTGGTATTGGTATCTAAAAAGTATTGATGTTGGTATAAACTATCTGGTTCCTGGGCAGGCGGCTTCTGTATCCTACACAGTCACATTAGCTTGTAGTGTAATGTACCGAGAATTCAAATTGGAAGTGCCAAACCACTGCTAAGTGGGGCTGGCTACAACTTTATTCCATTAAGTCAAGAGTACAATCCAAAAAGTATTGAACATGTTTCTGGGGTCCAAGCGCACCCTTCATCAGGACTTGACTGGCAACAATATGACAATATGAACAAGCCAGAAGTGAACTGGACCTACAATAGTATTTTTTCCGGTGTGAATTACAAGCACAAGCCTTATCAACAGCTTGTTTGGCCACCAAACTTGGACCCCTGAAAATCGTCTACTTTTGGATTGTACCTGACTTTTAATGGAATAAAGTTGTATCTGGATCTCCTAGCAGTGGTGTGGTGCTTCAGTTTCGATTCTGGCTAATCAGACACCTTTGATCTATGCCAAACTGGAAAAACCAGGTGAATTTTTCCCTAGGGCAGACAGAGAAGTCCTATCCAGTCAGTGACCTTAGCAGGGGTCTGACAGGAATCTACATTTCTCAAGCTCATACACTAATTATAGTGTATCATTGAAAAGTATGCAGTTTCAGCAAAAATAAAGAACAACTGTTAGTTAAGGTTTGTGGTGACAAATATTGCATCGGCATTTGGAAATCCAGTAAACTGTAAAATTAACAATCTGGGAATTACAGCAGATAGATCTCACTGTGAAGCCCTTACACATGGGATTAATGTCAGGTGGCATCAGACGATTCAATAGAAACTGGCCGACATTTGGCCTGTGTGTACTGCAGCTGGTCCGACAGAAGGCGGCCGTCCGTCCAGCTCCTGGCGAAGGAGCATGACCGAAAAAGGTCTGCCTACCGTCTCTTGTTAGAGTGCTGGGGAGATCACTGTACTAACATCGGATTGTTAGTTCAGTAGCTCTGTTAGTTCAGCGGCTCTGACCTGAGCTATCATGCCCGCTGGGTTGAACGAAAAAAAAACTAGCAGTGTGTGTATTAGGTTTTAGAATAACCAAGACATACACATGTAGCCAGGGGCTGAATATCCCCACTAGGTTCCGCCCATACCTAAAATAGAACTCTTTTATGTGGGCTGGCCTATTAAAAGAATTTTTAAACTTCAGACGATTTTGGCCTGCTGGCTTTTCCCTACAGTGCACTTACCGAATAGGTTTGCTTCCTTTAATGTTTTAGCGGCAATATTCTTTATTCATGGTCATTTATTCCTATTGTCTTAGAAACTCAGATCTACTTTGTGCTCTTATCAGTATTTTAATGCAACCATAAAGCACCTTTGTATCATGCCCTTCAATAATGTAAATAGACGCATTACCTGATGATATAAATACATTTTTTTAAAAGTGTCAATATAAAAAAAGCGAAGTTGTACAACCTGATGAACTAGTAATAGGTTAAGTGAAAGTGGACAATCCCTTTAGGAAAGTACAAAAAAGTGGGTCACCATTTAAAAATCTGGTGTAGTGCCAGTCTGATTAGCAACCACAAAACATAATAATAAAACCGCATCTGGCAACCATTAATGATCCCTCCCCCTCACCAAATAACGTCTTAACATCTGTGTTTAGTTTGGCCAGTTTTCTGCTCTATTCCCTTCCTCCACCAGTGACAGAAGAGCTGGATGGGATTTGAAGAAAAATTACAGATGTCTACAGTAAACCGTCCATTAGGGGTCAGCTAGAGAAAATGAGTAAACATTTGATTTTGAAAAGACGCCTTGGAGCAGGAGCAATGCTAATGACGCCGTTGCCTAAACTTCATTTATTGTTGCTGAAACGCAGATGTTTAGTCCTCTTTAGCAAGTAAAACAAAGAAGCATTAAAGCTGGCCATACATGGATCAGAATTTGGCTGGTTCAGGAGTAACCGGACAAATTTCCATCCACATATGGCCGTTCCCATTCTTGCAAAGTTGATCTATTGATCGACTTCTCATGAACAAACTTGTTGGAAAATTTTGCTTTGATCAGCATCTGCAGTCAACCAGCTGCAGCGCTGATCATTGTATTCTGACGGTGGGGGGAGTTCCGCCATCAGAATACAACGACACAATGGGGAGGATTCCTGCATCTATCTCGAATGTGTAGCTGGGGGAATCCCTTCCGTTTCCAAACAAGGGACATGAATTTGGTCCATGGACCTGACAATTTGGTCCATTATTACATTCCAGAAGAATCCATAAAACAAAATAAAGTGTCCTTCCTAGAGAAATGAAGGAGGACCCATTTTAAACCAGTTATTAGAGTAGAACTACAGGGAATCCCCCCCCCTCCCATTTTGGATAGAGTAAGGGAGGATTATAACACCTGTCAGATTTTTTTTTCAACATCTGTGTGCCATTGCAGAGATCTCCCTTCACTTCCTTTCCCATAGTCAAACAGGAAGTGAGAGGAAATCCATGCACATTAAGGGAATTCCTTGGGGACCCCCAGGTCACTGGACTAGTGTCCCCATTGGAAGATTTCCCATCTATTCCTGTTCTGAGGACAACCCAAAATTTGGGATTTTCTTTTACTTTCACTGATAATGGTAAACAGGACAATTAGAGAGGGTGAATCTCCCTAATGGAGACACAGACAGCAATAAAAACTGACAGGGGTTCTAATTCCTCTCCACTCTATCCAAAACTAAAAAAAAATACGTTTTGCCTTTAGTTATACTTTAAGGCCTGGGAAGGGAGAAGAAGCACAAGGGGCCAATCAGTTGTGCTGTAGTATGCTGATAGGAGTACAGAGTGACAGAGAGATGAGCTCATCAGTCTGCTGCTTCTCCTTTCAGTGTCCAGTCACAGGCTGGGAGAGGGACAAGACCTTTAAATGTAAACTTGTAGTGCCACCTAACATTGGTGAACAGTAAAAAAGCATCCTCTTATATTGGTAATCGGTGTAGTGGTCCCATGCTTTGGTGGGCAACGGCAGAAGCACCCCTTATATTAAAGTTCAGTAAGATAAGGACACTCTTACATTGTTGACCGGTGGGAAAACTGCCCCCCTTACACATAGCTTAAAAGATCATTGATAACAGTGGTTACTGGAAGGTAGAAACTCTTCATTGCTCAAGGAACCTCTAGCAACCTCTGGTTCTACAGGACCCTGGCTGAGAAACCCTCATCTACATGAACAGCACAGCAATGATGATACTGTTACTTTTACAATTGCATATCTGGGTTTGCAGTGCACAAACTGAAGTTATATCCTCTGTGGCTATTGAGGAATATATTTTAATGAAAGTTCTTGCTCCCAGGATGAAGGTTTAAACCAGGGGTCTCAAACTGGCGGCCCTCTAGCTGTTGTGAAACTACAAGTCCCATCATGCCTCTGCCTGTGGGAGTCATGCTTGTAACTGTCAGCCTTGCAATGCCTCATGGGACTTGTAGTTTCCCAACAGCTGGAGGACCGCCAGTTTGAGACCCCCAGACTTTAAACACTTGCATGCCAATGCCTATTGGTTTAAAAATAAGAGGCAGATCGTTAAAAACAAACATCTGAGTTCACAACTAGAATGCTGAAAGCAAAAATAAACTTTATAACAGCGGAGGCATAACAATTCACATTAAGTGATTCTATTTATTCAAGATAAGAGAGATTTCCCAGAATATTGTACGCATAATGTGTACATAATGAACTGCTGAGATAAAACTGAAAAAACTAGAGTAGCGAAAGCTGAAAAGAAAATGGACTCTAATCTTAGAAATTACGCTGGCTTGTCTTTTTTCACTTACTATCGGCCCATGCGTCGCAGCTCAGAGAGTAAGCTTTACCTACTTTGGTCTTATTTTACTGAGTGCCCCGGAGCCTTAGAAGTGAAGGGGCGCTTGCTATGCAAATGCTGACATACCACTTTAGAGTCGGCACCCCGGCACACCAACCTAACCATGCGTGTGTCTCTATTAGTTGGTGAGAGATACCGCGCTGCATAGACAGGAAAGGGCTGAAGGAGGGTAGCAGATTTGGCTGTTGATTGCTAAGGTTGGGCGCTCTTACCAAGATCATGATGATACGGTCTATGCAAGCAACTATTGGCTACAAGCCTTTGGCAGCGTATACATTCATCATAAAATTATCTGATTCCCCCATCCACACATTTGAAGTGGATGGGGGAATCACTCTCACTGAGTTATTGTGCTCTGATGGCGGGGATACTTCCCCGCCATGAGAATACAGTGATCGGTGCTGCTGGCTATAGCTGGCAGCACTGATCATTCAAGAAAAACCCAATAGGCTGGTTGTACATGAGTCCCGAAGGTGTTCGAGTTGAAGTCAGGACTCTGTGCAGGCCAGTCAAGTTCCTCCACCCCAAACTCGCACATCCATTTCTTTATGGACCTTGCTTTGTGCACTGGTGCACAGTCATGTTGGAACAGGAAGGTGCCATCCCCAAACTGTTCCCAGTTGGGAACATGAAATAGTCCAAAATGTTTTGGTATGCTGACACCTTAAAGCGTTTGTTAATCCATAATTTTAAATCACTGCCAGCCCCTCAATTATAGCCAGGCATAGCACACTGTATACGAGTTATATTAAAATGAGGCATGTAAATACCTTTTTAGAGCTATCTTCAGGCCGGTCATGTGACTCGCTGCCGCTTTACATCTCGGTACAGGGCTACTGCAAGAGGGGTCGAGATCTCCCTCTAACGTCAGCCGAGGAGGTCACATGGCCGCTCAGCCCCTCCCGCAGTAGCCCTGTATCGGAGATGTAAAGTGGCCGCGAGTGTTGTGACCGGCCTGAAGATAACTCTAAAAAGGTATTTACATGCCTCATTTTAATATAACATGTATACAGTGTGCTATGCCTGGCTATAATAGAGGGGCTGGAGAGTGTCAATCTCTAATATTTTATTTGTACTAATAGCGGGGGGGGGGGAATGAGACAGACACACAGACATGGAGCTGACAGGGGGGGAGTTGAGAATGATGGACGGCCGGACGCTGACCACGGTTGTCAGGGCTCAGCAGCCCTGATTGTCATGGTCAGCACAGAGAGGGGGACACAGGAAGTGGCGGGATCAGGCAGGTTTTTTACACTTTAGAGAGGGGCAGGTTACACAGCACAAGCACTGTGCTGTTTAATCTGCTTTAAGGGAACAGGATCTCAGCCACCTATTCGGATGAAACAAGGTCCCAGGTTATTCATGATCACTGGGTATGTACATACAGTATCCATGCTGCTTAAATACAGGTTGAATTGCTGGAAGTGTTAAAAACATTTCTAAAAGTAAAAACAAAAAAAAACAGCCTATGAGATTTAAATGTAGATGTGAGATGAAAACATATCACAGCTGGTACATCTCTGGTGTAAAGAAAGTGTGCTGAGACCATGTTAACGCATTCCAGGGAAATTTAGGAGGAACCAAACAAACTCAGATTCAGAGGTTCCCACCATGAGAAACGTGAAGAATGTCCAGCCCACCCGAGTCAGATGGAAGAATTCCTGCAGTGCTAGGTCACAGTTATCCGTGAAAGGAATGAAGGCAGAAAAAAAGACTTATCCGTTTAAAATTAACACGTAAAGTGATTTTACTGAGAATTGTGATTTCAGCCTAAAGAAGGCTTCCAAAAGAGTGCATGAAATGTCCCTCTGAATACAACAGTATCTCTAGCCACACTAACAAAGTAAGCTTAAAGTGGAACTTTAACCTTTCAATCAACATCGACTATTTTAAATCCCTATGCTGGACCCTTCCCTACCAGCACAATACATTGATCAGTGTTGCTGGCTATAGCTGGCGGCACTGATCGTTCGGAAAAAAAAAACAAGCTGGTTTACACAAGTCAATTGATAGATCGACTTGTGTACAACCAGCTAACCTATACATAGATCAAAATTGGGCCGGTCCCTTGCTTTAGAGCAATTATTTCAAGTGTTTATATACTACTAAGAATTTATACAGAATTATATATATTGTGTATAAACCTCAGTCTCTGTCCTAAAGGAGCTTACAATCCAAGGTCAATCCGTAACATGCATTCATACACATACTAGTGCCAATTAACCTACCAGCATGTCTTTGGAGTGTGGGAGGAAAATGGAACACTAGGAGGAAACCCATCCAAGAACAGAGAGAACATATAAATTCCATGCAAATAGTATCCTGGTTGGCATCTGATCCAAGGACCCTCATGCTACAAGGCAGAAGTGCTAATCACTAAGCCACTAACATGAGACGACTCGGCCTTTGTCCCAGCTTTTGTAGCTGACCAGGTGTGATGGGCATGTAAGGACAAAGCTAGTGCTCTGTAAGGCACTAAACTCATCAACTAGTATAACAATCGTAGCTGGAGGGAACCCTCCAAACCTCTTCACTGGATGAGACGGAGCAGAAAACCAACACGCATACAAAGAGTGGAATTATCCCCCTCTCGTGGATTCAAAACTCCTACTGGTACGCAGCTGGAAAGTCATTTAAGGTGAAAGTCGGACAAAAGGAATTCGTAGAATAGTTTCTAGAATGTCTGCTTCAACGACGGAAAGTTTTTTAAGAGGATTTGCGTTCTCACCAATATTTCGGAGGGCTTCAGAGGCCACAAATGTTTCGAGGTATAAAAGGCTAACCATATCCTCAGCTAATAAAGAGCTCCCTGATATAGCTCAGGGCAGAGGTGTGAGAGATGTGATCCCAAACATCGGGCAATAGAACCAGACAAACAGGAGGCTGATAAACACTTAGAAGAGTGCAGCACATCAGGAAAGTGTTCACAGCGCTTCACTTTTTCTACATTTTGTTATGTTACAGCCTTATTCCAAAATGGATTAAATTCATTATTTTCCTCAAAATTCTACAAACAATACCCCATAATGACAACATGAAGTTTGTTTGAAGTCTTTGCAAATTTAAAAATCAAGAAAAAAAAAACACATGTACATAAGTATTCACAGCCTTTGCCATGACACTCAAAATGGTCAGGTGTACACAGTTTCCTCTGATCATCCTTGATTGGAGTCCACCTGTGGTAAATTCAGTTGAATGGACATGTTTTGGAAAGGCACACACCTGTCTATATAAGGTCCCACAGTTAACAGTGTATGTCAGAGCACAAACCAAGTCATGAAGTCCAAGGAATTGTCTGTTGACCTCCAAGACAGGACTGTATCAGGGCACAGATCTGAGGAGTACAGAAAAAAATTCTGCAGCAGGTCCCAATGAGTACAGTGGCCTCCATCTGTAAATGGAAGAAGTTTGGAACCATCAGGACTCTTCCTAGAGTGGGTTGCTCAGCCAAACTGAGCAATCAGAAGAGAAGGGTCTTAGTCGGAGAGGTGACCAAAAACCTGATCACTCTGACAGAGCTCCAGTGTTTCTCTGTGGAGAGAGTAGAACCTTCCAGAAAATTAACCATCTCTGCAGCACTCCACCAATCAGGCCTGTATGGCAGAGGGGCCAGACAAAAGTCCACCTGGAGTTTGCTAAAAGGCAACTGAAGGACTCTCAGACCAGGAGTAACAAAATTCTCTGGTCTGATAAAACAAACCAGGTCTGGAGGAAACCAGGCACGGCTCATCATCTGGTCAATACCATCCCTATAGTGAAGCATGGTGGTGGCAGCATCATGCTGTGGGGAAGTTTTTCAGCAGCAGGAACTGGGAGATTGGTCAGGATTGAGGGAAAGATGAATACAGCAATGTACAGAGACATCCTTGATGAAAATCTGCTCCAAAGCGCTCTGGACCTCAGACTGGGGCGAAGGTTCATCTTCCAATAGGACAGTGGCCCTAAGCACACAGCCAAGATAACAAAGGGGTGGATATGGGAAAACTCTGCGAATGTCCTTAAGAGCCCTTTCACACTGGGGTGGCGTCAGCGGTAAAACGCCGCTATTATTAGCGGCGTTTTACCGTCGGTATGCGGGAGCTAGCGGGGGCGGTTTTCCCCCCCGTTAGCAGCCGAGAAAGGGTTAAATACCACCGCAAAGCGCCTCTGCAGAGGCGCTTTGCCGGCGGTATAGCCACGCCGTCCCATTGATTTCAATGGGCAGGAGCGGTAAAGGAGCGGTATACACACCGCTCCTTCACCGCTCCGAAAATGCTGCTGGCAGGACTTTTTTTACCATCCTGCCAGCGCATCGCTCCAGTGTGAAAGCCCTCGGGGCTTTCACACTGAAATGCAAGAAGCGGCACTTTCGGGTCGGTTTGCAGGCGCTATTAGCTTCTGTACATGTTATTTTTTTTTTGGTTTTTATTTTTAATAAATTTGCAAAGATTTCAAACAAACTTCTTTCATGTTGTCATTTTGGGGTATTGTTTGTCAAATTTTGAGGAAAATAATGAATTGAATCCATTTTGGAAAAAAGGCTCTAACATAACAAAATGTAGAAAAAGTGAAGTGTTGTGAATACTTTCCAGATGCACTGTATAAACGAGTGAATCACCTAACAATTGCTGGAGCTGGATCAATCACTGTCATTGATAACACAATATCCTTGAAATATTTCCCTGCAGTAAATGTATATATAATGTCAGATTCACCGCTTTTTAAATCCGTAAAGCGTATCTAAATGCAAAAATGTAAAACAATGCAGCTAATCAGTCCATACATACGATGTACTTTTCCCTTATTTTCACCTGGTAACCCTGCCAGTAACATATTTCCTGTCCTAGAGTTACAATGCTCACTTAACATACAGAAGTGTGTTAGGACTACAGAACTCCTCTCCTGTTCTGCATAACATATGGGGAGGTGTTTTGTAGTTCACCAAGAAGCTAGGAACACTCAGCATAGGCAGAGAGCACAAAATTCTTTGCTGATTTCTGGCAGGATCATTGTTTTTATTAACTTATTGAGCAGATTTAACAAATTACTTTTTACATTATATTTTACAGACCAGAAGGAAGCAAATAGGAGAAGTTCATTCTCAGAGTAAAACAGATGGCCATTGCCAAACTCTCTTCCTGAAAACACCATTTTCAAGCTTATGTTGATCTGAAGGCGTCAGCATGGCATAGATGGATCCTTAGATGGACTTCCGACAAAATCGGCTGAACCAGCTGAATTTAAATACATTTATAGCAAGCTTAACTATGCAGATCTGTTCTGGCTTCCCTCAGACTTCACTAGCTGCATGCTTGTTCCAGATCAGTGACTCGGAATGCATTGAAATCAGAGGCACCCATGCAAATAGCATTTCAAAAGGAGGCCAGCAATGACAGCCTACTACCCCACCTCAAATGTCTCCTACAACAGGTATGTGCAGGATGTCGAGCGGCCAGCTTTTCCAGGATGCCGTGGTGATGCAAGTGAAGTTATCTGCACCTCCTGGAAACATTGTGAGCCAGGCACGAGGTCATTTTTTTAAAGCTTTTTTTTTGGAATTGTAAAGCTGTTGGTACTTGGGGGCCTATCAGTAAAGGCTGACCTATCAATTTTCATACAAGGTCCGCTATAAAGAACAAGCTTTCAGCTGCTGACAATACACTTGCTAATTTGATTATACAATTTGGTGTGAACGGGAATACTGAGAACTATTCTAGGGGTAGGGGGGATAAAGAGTTGCCATTGCCCTAAATAGCTGTCATAATGAGAGAATGGAAAGTCACAAAATGATTGTGTATATTCCATATCTGTCCATCAGCCTATAGTGACAGGTACTGGCATGTTAAAGACCAACAGATACCTAATCGGAAAGAATCTAGAACTTCTGACCATCTTCTGTGTGGACAGAAAAGATCTTCTAGCATGGCGGGAAATCTCTTCAATCAACGTTCAAACTATTTTCCTTCCAGGAAAGCAAACAAATAACTCATGAATCCATGGGGAGACAGTCATATTTGGACTATTAATCCAAGGGGAGACAGTCGTATCTGGACTATTAGGCTGGGTTCACGCCTATGTGTATTGGATGCGGGTTTCTCCACATCCAATTCACATGGTAGGAGAGTGGGACCTGCTCTCTATGGAGCCGGTTTACATATCTCCGCTGCGGCTCTGGTGTGAATTTGCGCAGGTACCCTGTGCGTCTTTTGGTCCGTTTCAGGTCCAAATTCAGCCCAAAAATTTGGGCTGGAATCGGACCTGAAACGGGGACACACCAGTAGGCCTGGGGAAAAAAAATCGATTGAATCGAGTTGAGAGGTCAAATCTATTCAAATTTTCAGCAAATTGATTTTTTAGATTTTTTTTTTTTTTTCACCAGGACCGCGCCGGTCCTGAGGAGGCCGAACGCCACGGACTAGGCCGAAGCCACGGCCTCGCCTAAAAACTCCTGCCTGCAGCTTCCCAGGGCCGGCGCTGACACCGTGCCGGTCCTGAGGAGCTGCGGGCAGGAGTTTTTAGGTGAGGCCGCGGCTTCGGCCTAGTCCGCGAGGCCTGACGCCGCGGCCACGCCTAAAAACTCCTGCCCGCAGCTCCTCAGGACCGGCGCGGTGTCCATCAAAAAAAAAAAAAAAAAACTTGATTCGAATCGTGAATCAAGTTATTTTTTTTAAAAATCGCAGATTTTTTTTTTTTGGAGAAAATCGCACAGCTCTACGCACCGGACCCCTGCTGTGAGCCACATGCGACAATAGTGTGAACCCAGCCTGAATCCAAGGGGAGACAGTCGTATCTGGACTATTAATCCAAGAGGAGACAGTCGTATCTGGACTATTAATCCAAGAGGAGACAGTCGTATCTGGACTATTAATCCAAGGGGATACAATAGTATCTGGACTATTAATCCAAGGGGATACAATAGTGTCTGGACTATTAATCCAAGGGGATACAATAGTATCTGGACTATTAATCCAGGGGGATACAATAGTATCTGGACTATTAATCCAAGGGGATACAATAGTATCTGGACTATTAATCCAAGGGGATACAATAGTATCTGGACTTTTAATCCAAGGGGATACAATAGTATCTGGACTATTGATTTGCTGTTCTTTCACCACAAACCAAGGAAATTGCGGGAACCCTCTGGGATGTATATGCTGCCACCCAGACAATCTGTACCAACACCATTATAATACCATTGATAGCACTACAATCAGGACAACCCCAGTGTCCAGTGCTGTCTATCCACATTTTCAGTCTCTTTAAAATCCAGTAAGTAGTTATACTGGGACAGACACTTTTATAGCAATCTTCCCCTTGTTACTGTTCATGCATGTAGCCTTTAAATGGCACTTATCATATTACAGTAACAAAGGATTGTGTATATATTATACAGAGTTAGACTCCCCCACAGCTGGTCAGAGAGCTCCTTTGTGTAACCAACCCCCCCCCCCCCCCCCGCTGCACTCACTTTGTGGATTTAGGCCTCATTGAGATATGTATTTAGCAGTGTTATTATATGTTTCTGAATCTGCCTGGCACCAACCAGCCAGACTCCGCTAGAACTACACCACTGTTTGCGGTTTTGCTGCAAGAAAGCTGCCATTAAAGAGACAGTTGGAAACAATTTCATATTTTTTTTCAGTCACAAAAAGCTAAATTTATTTATTAAAGTATATCTAATCCCAAACATTTACTTTATAGCTTATCAATCCTTAGATGTAATGGTAACTGTATTGGTTTTTCCTTCCCATCAGTCTTGCACAGTTGTACAGGCTCCTCTCCTGTATTGAAATGTATTGTATAATGTAATGTATTGAAAAGCTTACTCTGATTTCACTGCACACTGTGAGCTTCACATGGTATGCATGAGAAGCTGCAGCAAGTGATACAGAGCCTGCCTCATTTCCTGGCTAGTTGACGTCCAGCATCATTTAGCTTTTTCCTCCCCAGCCTGACCGTCCCCTTCCCGCTCCATTCATTCATTGGAATTCAGCACGTCTAGACAAACATTGTCATCTGAATGTACCTGGAGGTGACCCTGTAAATGAATAATGAATGCCAGGGATGATTGAATTCAACTATTTTTTTTTTTGTCCTTATGTGTAGCAAAAAATGAGAAAAAAAAATTGGCTACTATGGAGTGTTGCAGTTTGTCGTCTCACAAAAAATATTTGAAGCATGCAGCTTTGATACGTTTTAAACCACCCAGCCAGGCACCATATACAGCAGTCAAACGCAGAGCTGACAGTCCATTGCAAACAGAAGCCGGATCAGCTCCAATTTCAAAGGCTTTGCCAGGTTAAGCCAGCCCTTATGTACATCCAGATGTGGTGACACAGATCTGAGACTCTATTATTAGTGGGAGCGTGGCTGAAACCAGCAGCTAACCAGCCAGTGGCAAAAAAAATGACAGGCCTTTGTTCTCGGATACTGTTTAAAATATCCAGGAAATAGTAACTCAACCCCACGGATAGTACATATAATTGTGTCCGGTCACCATCTTCAAAAAAAATTGTCCCTAAGAATAGAGCACTTGGATATGCCACAAGAACGGCGTTAATGAGATCAGTAAACCTGGTTTTTACTTTGCTTCAGCAACACTGTGACCTGGCTTCAATTGGAACAGATTAGTGTTAAATGATATATACTGTAGGAATTGCACTTTGAAAACACATTTGCTCGTTTAACCGCTGCCCCCTGGGTGGACGTCATATGACATCCTTGGATTGAAGTGGTTACTCCGGGATGATGCCTACAGCTGCAGACATCATCCAGCTATCAGCAGCCATATTATATAGTTTTTGTGTGCACTAAAATAATTAAAGTGTAATAAAAAAAAAAAAAAAAAAAAAACACAAGACAAAAGCCTGACCTTACAGAGCAGACTGCAGACAAGCTAAATGTAAACAACACAGTGCGGTTGATCAATTAAAACTACAGAGTGCAAAATCTGGTGCAGCTGTGCATAGAAACCAATCAGCTTTCGTTTTCTTTTTTTCTTTTGTCAAAGCTTAAAGGGGTTGTAAACCCTCAGACCCCATTCACACAGGGGCAACACGACTTGCAGGTCGCCTCAGCGAGGCGACCTGCAAACGAATGCCTGGGCGACTTGCAAAACGACTTCTGCATAGAAGTCTATGCAAGTCGCCCCAAGTCGCCCCCGAAGTCGTACAGGAACCTTTTTCTAAGTCGGAGCGACTTGCGTCGCTCCCCTTAGAACGGCTCCATAGTACAGAACGGGAGGCGACTTGTCAGGCGACTAGGTCGCCTGACAAGTCGTCCCTGTGTGAATGGGGTCTCAAGGTTTTTCACCTTAATGCATTCTATGCATTGAGGTGAAAAACCTCCTGTAATGCTGAAGCCCCCCCCCCCGAGCCCCCATTTTACTTACCTGTACCCCCTCTATCTCGCGTCGGGGACGAGACGCCAGCATAAGCAGGTGTCTCGGGTCCTGATTGCATGGATTGATAGCAGCGCAGCCATTGGCTCCCACTGCTGTCAATCAAATCCAATGACGCGGGCGCCAGGTGGGAGGGGCCGAGTCCTGCTTTCTGTGTGAATAGTCGCAGAAGCAAGACACGGGAGCGCGCCCACGCGGGTGTCCATGAAGGAGAGCACTTCTACGACGGGGCACTCGAGAAGAGGAGGAACCAGGAGCACCACTGAGGGAGCCCAGAAGAGGAGGATCGGGGCCACTCTGTGCAAAACCAACTGCACAGCGGAAGTAAGTATGACATGTTTGTTTGTTTTTTAAAAACCCTGAACCTTTACAAACCTTTTAATTGAACAAGCTGAAGTTAGAACCTGATGGTCTACCATGCACAGATGCACCGGATTTTGCACTCTCCAGTGTGTATACTAGCCTGGACCTGTGCAGTCAGCTCCTGCGGTAAGACAGCGCAAAGTAGTCAGTTCTATAAAGTTGCTTGATAGTCTTGTATGTTTGAACAGAATGTATTTTAATATCTATCCTTTAAAAGGCGAAGTACAGCCAAAGCTCATTTGGCAGTACTTCTCCTGTGGAGCACAGGAGCGCAGTTCGTTCTGCATGCCTGGGACCCATTTTCAGCAGACAGTGGGCTGAAGCCTGCTGTCGGCTAAAGTCATAAAGCCAGTCCAGGCTCTAGAAATATTGCGATAATTAAGTCAGGATCCGCCCACATGCCTGGACCGGCACCCGGCTCAGCCTCTCAGTGAGCTGCTGAGAGCCTGAGCAGGCCGCTCCCGCCCAGCACTCCAGTGATCGAGGGGAGGGGGGCAGGGCAGAAAGCCGTGATTGACATTCACCAACTCTCTGCTCAGGGAGCTCTGAGAATTGAGCGATCGGTGGTGTTTGATCGCTAAGTCTTAGAGCCAGGGGGATGCTACATCCAGCTAGGTAAGTATGATTCTGAAAAAAATAAACAAAACCCCATACTTCTCTTGTAAGTTTATTAAAAAGCAGAGAACTACAACATTAATGTACATCTACTGTACTGACCAGCAGCCATTTTCATGGGATCCACTATTCAAGAAAATGCAGCCAGCCAGGTCCCCAGAAATTATTTAAATCACTGAGTAAATCAAAGTAACACTAAACAACATTATTATTCTCCAAAAATAATCCATACACATCCACTATTTAATTGCCCTATAATCTGCCTCTGCCTTTGGGAGTCATGCTTGTCGTCACAGTCAGCCTTGCAATGCCTCATGGGACTTGTAGTTCTGCAACAGCTGGAGGGCCACAGGTTGAGCACAGAGAGGGTGGCTATGTACTTACATACAGTGGGGGGGGGGGGGCTATGGAGAACAAACGCCAAACCTGAACAAAAAAGGATGGAAGTGAAGAGGGAAGAGAGTGAAGAAAAAGAGAAAAAAAGGAATTTGGAGATAAGAGGCCATGTTGGGAATACATATATACATACATACATACAGAGAATTGCTAAGTTTAGTGTCACTCTAAGGAAAGAACAAACTACAATATCTCACAAAAGTGAATACACCCCTCACGTTTTTGTAAATATTTTATTATATCTTTTCATGTGACAACACTGAAGAAATGACACTTTGCTACAATGTAAAGTAGTGAGTGTACAGCTTGTATAACAGTGTAAATTTGCTGTCCCCTCAAAATAGCTCAACACACAGCCACTAATGTCTAAACCACTGCAAAAAGTGAGTACACCCCTAAGTGAAAATGTCCAAGTTGGGCCCAAAGTGTCAATATTTTGTGTGGCCAACATTATTTTCCAGCACTGCCTTAACCCTCTTGGGCATGGAGTTCACCAGAGCTTCACAGGTTGCCACTGGAGTCCTCTTCCACTCCTCCATGACGACATCACGGAGCTGGTGAATGTTAGAGACCTTGCGCTGTCCAACTTCAGTTTGAGGATGCCCCACAGATGCTCAATAGGGTTTAGGTCTGAAGACATGCTTGGCCAGTCCATCACCTTCACCCTCAGCTTCTTTAGCAAAGCAGTGGTAGTCTTGGAGCTGTGTTTGGGGTCGTTATCATGTTGGAATACTGCCCTGTGGCCCAGTCTCCCAAGGGAGGGGATCATGCTCTGCTTCAGTATGTCACAGTACATGTTGGCATTCATGGTTCCCTCAATGAACTGTAGCTCTCTAGTGCCGGCAGCACTCATGCAGTCCCAGACCATGACACTCCCACCACCATGCTTGACTGTAGGCAAGACACACTTGCCTTTGTACACCTCACCTGGTTGCCGCCACACATGCTTGACACCATCTGAACCAAATTAGTTTATCTTGGTCTCATCAGACCACAGGACATGGTTCCAGTAATCCATGTCCTTAGTCTGCATGTCTTCAGCAAACTGTTTGCGGGCTTTCTTGTGGATCATCTTTAGAAGAGGCTTCCTTCTGGGATGACAGACATGCAGACCAATTTGATGCAGTGTGCGACATATGGTCTGAGCACTGACAGGCTCCCCCACCCCACCCCTTCAACCTCTGCAGCAATGCTGGAAGCACTCATACGTCTATTTCCCAAAGACAACCTCTGGATATAATGCTGAGCAGGTGCACTCATCTTCTTTGGTCGACCATTGAGAGGCCTGTTCTGAGTGGAACCTGTCCTGTTAAACCGCTGTATGGTCTTGGCCACCGTGCTGCAGCTCAGTTTCAGGGTCTTGGATATCTTCTTATAGCCTAGGCCATCTATGTAGAGCAACAATTCTTTTATTTCAGATCCTCAGAGAGTTCTTTGCCATGAGGTGCCATGTTGAACTTCCAGTGACCAGTATGAGAGAGTGAGAGTGATAACACCAAATTTAACACACCTGCTCCCCATTCACACCTAACACTAACAAGTCACATGACACCGAGGAGGGAAAATTGGCTAATGGGCCCAATATGGACATTTTCATTTAGGGGTGTACGCACTTTTGTTGCCAGCGGTTTAGACATTAATGGCTGTGTGTTGAGTTATTTTCAGGGGACAGAAAATGTACACTGTTATACAAGCTGCACACTCACTACTTTACATTGTAGCAAAGTGTAATTTCTTCAATGTTGTCACATGAAAAGATGTAATAACATATTTACAAAAATGTGAGGGGTGTACTCACTTTTGTGAGATACTGTATAACACAGATCTGATTGTAGAAAAGACTAAACAAGCAAATAAACCTGCATTTACAGTGAAATAATAAGTATGTTGTAACACCCATGTGTAAGACATATATATCCTTTCTCTTGATGTTTAATGACAGGTCTTCCAGCTAATCACCCATATAACTCATGTTAGGAGAAAAAGGGAAAGGTTCATGACATTGAATTGTTTACAGCACCGATGGAGGGATGATGACGTTCTCTACATATAGAATACATTGGACTATAATCAGGGATATGCCTTTAAAAGAATGTTCTCCAAAGATATGAACTTTAAGTGCAGCCTGTTACAGACGTGTAAAGGAAGATTTCTGTGGATTTCTGTGGAAACATCATAAAAAGGGAGAGAGAGAGAGAGAGAGAAAAACTACACCTACAGCAAGGGTATTATCCAACTTACAGTTTGTTGTTATCTATAGGCATCTATAGAATCCCTTCGTTTGCAGAGATTTCTTATCACTTCCTGTTTTGGCTATGGGACAGGAAGTGAAGGTAAATCTCCCCAATTAGACATATGGTAAACAAAATCTAAAATGGGGACAAAAAAAAGAAGTTTTACTTCTGCAGAGAGAGACCACTGCTTCCACACAGAAAATGTCCCTCTGTGCAACTTCTGGCAACTAACAAGTTTTTCTACTCAGCCTTTGACTGCTTTCTAAAGAAAAAGAACTGTAAGACTATTTACACAACTGATGTTGTTTTACAGCACATGGAATGCATTTGGTTGTGTTATGCTGAAAGTTTTTTTGGGCTTTAAAAGGCACATTTACTCTCTGACATAAACATCCTCTATAAAGGCCAAAACCTTTTCTCTCAGTCCTGTACAGTGTGGAGGGTTTCCTGTGACAATGCTATTGCTGGAACAGGAAGTAAAGAGACACAAATAAAAAAAATAGAGACAGTAGCGTTCTAATAATACACTAAAAACAGGATTTATTTTTGGTCTCCGATAGAAAGATTTCTCCCAGATAACACAGACAACTGAACAGGCTTCTAATGCCGCGTACACACGGTCGGACTTTTTGACCGGACTGGTCTGACGGACGCTGACAGACCAAATCCGGCGAAAAATCCGATCGTGTGTGGGCTTCACCGGACCTTCAGCGGACCTTTCCAGTCATAAATCTGACGGATTTGGGACTCCGCCAGACCCAGAAATCCGCTCGTCTGTATGCTAGTCCGACGGACAAAAACCGATGCTAGGGCAGCTATTGGCTACTGGCTATCAACTTCCTTATTTTAGTCCAGTGTACGTCATCACGTACGAATCCATCGAACTTTGTTGTGATCGTGTGTAGGCAAGTCCGGTCATTAGAAAGTCCGTCAAAAGTCCGCCAAAAGCCTGTCGAAAGTCTGTCAGACAGGCTGTCGGACTTTTGTAGCTGAAAAGTCCGACCGTGTGTACGCGGCATAACGCTCTCATGCTCTGTTCAAAAGTAATAACAAAAAAAGGTAAAAGAAAAAGTAGAATTATAGGAAAAACTTTTTTTTTTTCATTTTGGATAGAGCAAGGGAGGGTTATAACCCCTGTTAGATTTTATTTCGCCATCTGTGTCCCATTGTGGAGATTTCCCTTCACTTCCTGTCCCATAGTGAAGCAGGAAGTGAGAAAATCCCTGAAAATTAGAGGAATTTCTTGGGGATCCCTGGGTCATCAGAAATAGTGTCCCCATTGGAAGATTTCCCCTCTATTACTTTTCTGGGGACAACTCAAAATGTGGGATTTTCTTTTACTTTCAATGATAATGGTAAACAGAACAAATAAAGAGGGTGAATCTCCTTAACGGGGACACAGACAGCAATACAAACTATCAAATCCCTCTCCACTCTTTCTACAACTACATAAAAAAGTTTAGCCTTTAGTTATACTTTAAAGCTCCATCCTTCCCTCCAGTCTTGCAGAGTTGTACACAATTCTCTACTGTACTGAAATTGATTACTCTGATTTCACTGCACACTGTCAGCTTCTCACAATGTGCATTAGAAGCTGCAGCAAGTCCCAGCCCTCATCATATCCTGGCTAGAGGATGCCCGGCAACATCTAGCTCTTTCTTCTCCAGCAGTAAAAAAAACAGAGAGGGGTTCTAACCCTCCACTATATGATTCATAACTATGAAAAGGTTTTTACCTTGACATACATTTGAAAAGTACAGTTGATGAACTTGACTGGTTTCCCTGCCCATCCATTCTCCTAGGAGGTGTATAGAGAGAGAGGGACATGCTTGTCATATTAGCCATTCATGGAGGTGACACTGGAGATAATGGTTCAGAGGAATACAAACAGGACTGGTGCAAAACAACCAGCCAAGAAGAAGAACACACAAACGTCCTCTTCAAACAATGGGGATTTGTTGGAAAGGTCAACGTTTCATCTCAATGGCGATGGATTGAACTTTACAGCAGATCCTGTCTGTTGGGCAAACACGCATCTTCCCGCGGCTCTGTTTACACATCTGTTTAATGCATAGAAATGGGGCTTTAAATGCAAAACCAACATGCACACGTTATATGGCCTCCCCTGACCCGACAACAACTTAAATAATGGGAAACAGGAGCATAACCACACACAGTCCTAAATACTACAAAACTGGGGGGCTGATTTACTAAAACTAGAAAGTGAAAAATCTGGCGCAGCTGTGCATGGTAGCCAATCAGCTTCTGACTTCAACTTGTTCAATTAAGTCTTGACAGAAAAAAAAAAAAAATAGAAGCCAATTGGTTTCTATGCATAGCTGCACCAGATTTTGCACTCTCTAGTTTTAGTAAATCAACCCCTAATTGTCTATATAAACCCCCGCAACAATAGAAATCATTCCTTTATGCCCCATCAACCAGATGCACTTCCAGAACTGTTGGAGTATAGTGCAAATCTAGCCTATTATTATCATAGAGCTATTTATTCCAAACTACATACAGCTGTTTCAGGCTTTTTGCCCATCATCAGTGCAGTGTACAGAACCAATGCCCTCTGGTGTAAAGGTAAGCTTAGGCCTAGTTCACACCTATGCAGGTTTCAGTTTGCATGTCCCAGATGCATTTTTCAATACACAATTTTGATCCATTGAAGTCTATGGAACCAAAAACAAGTCCCTGGCCCTTTCCATAAAATGCATAGGTGTACACCAGGCCTAAAGGTAAACTAGAACCATACATGTTATGGTGAGAAGAGATTAAACCCTTTCCGCCCAGCCCTGTCATTCCTTTAACTGGGCAATTAGTCCAGGGAGTGGGAAGGTCTGCCTGATCGAGGGACTGTGATTGGCTGTCACAGTGGTCACATGAGCGGAAGCCAGTGCTGGCAGCTGCCCATCATGTGACCCTCTGTTCTAGGAAGATTTTATTGTGCTACACACTGATTTGCTTTAAGGGCTTTTCCTGGTGCCTACCCATGGCAGCATACCTATGGTTGGTTGCTCCACCCCCTACCATAGGTATGCTGTCATGGGTAGGCACTAGGAAAGGAAAATTATGTAAAGGTAAGAATTCAATTTACCATTTTCCTGGTGCCTCCATGGCAGCATACCTATGGTTGGGGGCAGAGCAACCAGCCATAGGTATGCTGCCATAGGTCCATTCAATTTTGAGTTCTTTAGTCCCATGTTACCATAACCTGTATAGTAATACCCCCCCCCCCCCCCCATTATAAAACACTTTGGTTAGGTTCAAGCCATTGCCTTCCCGCTTTCATGTGTTTGTAAATGCATGTTGGGGAGTGTTTTGCACACACACACACACCGACATGCACATTTAATGCGTTTTTCATGTTGGCCAATAAAAAACTATTTAGGCTTGATACCAAGACCTAAATATGAATGCAAAATGCATCATATGTACAATTCCATGCTTCATTACTCCTTTAGACCCCAAAATGCACGAAAGGGAACAAAAAAAAAAAAAATGACCTGTGCGATTTTCAAAAACGTGCTGCAGCACATAGACGTGAACAAGCCCTAGCATTGCCTTTGATGACAAGTACGTTTTTGAAATGCGAATGTGCAAAGAAGATAGCAGTCAGCGTAGCCTCACACTATTCCAAGGTACGTGAAAATTCCCTTGCAAAATGAACATGCTTTAAGGCCTTAGCAATTTATCCATGGAGAAAGCGAGATTAAAGGTCCATTTACATTTGTGTGGTGCTTTAATTCATGTGCAATAAAGAGTGTTAAGTCATGTGTTAACGAGCGTTGCATTGAGGCAGCCTACTGAAATCCATGGGCTTCTGAAGGACCAAAATGTCCCAAAAAAGCCAGACGTGTCACAAAACGTGTGCCACAATTGTTGTGCTGCCATGCAATGGAGTGCAATTCAATATGAATGGCATCACAGTGCGTCAATGCATGCAACATGCGTAGCTATAATGCACAGATGTAAATCTGCCCTTGGGCTTTACATCGCCTAATTTTGAAAGCATTAAATACTATACAGGTTTTAAAAAGAAGGAACTTCCTAACAAGGTGATGAAAAACTCCCTTGTAGGTCCCACTCTCCCAATCACAAGTATCTGTGACTTCCTAGCAAAGGGGACTCAGACAGACAAAGTCTCTATAAATGCTGTCAAAATATCCCAAGATGCTGTACAAATGACATATACCCGCTGTACAAAGGACATATACCCGCTGTACAGAGGACATATACCCGCTGTACAAATGACATATACCCGCTGTACAAATGACATATACCCGCTGTACAAAGGACATATACCCGCTGTACAAAGGACATATACCCGCTGTACAAAGGAAATATACCCGCTGTACAAATGACATATACCCGCTGTACAAAGGACATATACCCGCTGTACAAAGGACATATACCCGCTGTACAAATGACATATACCCGCTGTACAGAGGACATATACCCGCTGTACAAATGACATATACCCGCTGTACAAATGACATATACCCGCTGTACAAAGGACATATACCCGCTGTACAAAGGACATATACCCGCTGTACAAATGACATATACCCGCTGTACAGAGGACATATACCCGCTGTACAGAGGACATATACCCGCTGTACAAATGACATATACCCGCTGTACAGAGGACATATACCCGCTGTACAAATGACATATACCCGCTGTACAGAGGACATATACCCGCTGTACAGAGGACATATACCCGCTGTACAAATGACATATACCCGCTGTACAAAGGACATATACCCGCTGTACAAATGACATATACCCGCTGTACAGAGGACATATACCCGCTGTACAAATGACATATACCCGCTGTACAGAGGACATATACCCGCTGTACAAATGACATATACCCGCTGTACAAATGACATATACCCGCTGTACAGAGGACATATACCCGCTGTACAAATGACATATACCCGCTGTACAAATGACATATACCCGCTGTACAAAGGACATATACCCGCTGTACAAAGGACATATACCCGTGGTGAGCCCATTCACTGCCACCAACCAGCATTACTGGAATCTGATGAGTTTTAACTGTTTGCTGTCATTGCTTTCTGACTACTTTGTCTCGTCTTTTCAAAACCCACATTCTTATGTAACTTTTGGAGTTTAAAATGCGACGCTTCAAAAAGTTCTTTTTTTTTCAGATCCTGTACGACTCCCCCCCCCCTCCTAATCACAGCTGGTAACAATGGTTGGCTTTCTTCCAGGTGCAACATCTGTAAACTCTGAGCGGGGGCCCCCTTTAAGGATGAGATCAAGTAGAAGATGAGGTGAATAAGACTGGAAAATCCTGGAATGTAATTGGCTCCTTTTATACCCTTACTAGGAACGCCAGTGGTTTGTTAAAGTTTGGATACAGTTATAGCTCCTCCCACTTCTGTTATTCCAGATGTAACAACGGAATTTAGAGTTAACAAAAAAAAAAAAAAAAAAGCGAAAGAAAGCACAAAGCAAATGCAACGGTACAAAAGAAAACCCCAGAACTGGAACAGCTGCTAATCTTCTCACTTCGAAGCACAGTACAATTCATAATAATCCTATGCACAGTGTCATAATAATAATAAATTATGAACTCTTTATTATTATTTTGCTCTATCTATCTATATATAAAATATTTTGGGCGTGATCAAAGGAAATCTATATAAAAGACTACATTACATATTATATAAAATAAAATGTAACCAGAACAGTAGCGGGCACTTAGACAGAACTACCAATACATGTGGAGCGCAAATCACAAAAACGGAAATTAAACGCACCTGGGTTAGAAAAGGGATAAGGCAGATCTAGAAGAGAACAGTTAACCTGCATATAGTGTTAGAGTGGGCGCACATGGGGGTGATTTTTTGGTAGTGTGATCACCCTACTAAAAACACCCACAACTGATTGATCGCTACACATAGGGAACATAGAGGTTAGTATTGATTAATCTCTAATGATCGCATGATGGTCCAGATTTGTGCAACCAACCGTAACTACCAGCAGCGCGATTGATCACAGGTGACCATGGGTGAATTTTAATCGTGTGATCATGCTACTAAAACTGCCTGCGATCAATCGATAGCAGATAGCGACACATAGGAAACAATTAAGTGCTGCTGTGATTATTCGCTAACGATTGCACGATGCTCCAAAATTTGTGCGGCCAATCGCAAGTATGTGCTGCTATAATGCAATTAAGGCAAATTTTGGGAGCAAGATCATGCCACTAAAACCACCCGCTAACGATCGTCCAGTCTTAAAATTGATATTCTGCAACACTTTCGCCGCTCTTTGCGTCAATGGCGGTTAGCACATTTTCTGTCGCCGTTGCGTTGGCGGCAGAATACGCCTGACATTGGTAATACATATAAATGATGATTTTATCATATTCTGATCATCTCACCGTATTGTACAGCGAGTCGCTCTCGGCCACCTCGGACAGCTCGCTCAGCTTGCGATCCCATTGGATGACAGGGTCTCCGCTTTCCAATATCTCCATTTTCAGTCCGTTATTCAAAAGCAGCGAAAAACAACTTTGGATTTCTGGGCAGAAGGTGAAATTAGTTTGACATTAAAATCCAGCAGATCCCCCCCAAAGCAATGTAATCAGCTGATCACAAAAGTTTAAAGGGACTCAATGTGAAGTCAGCAAGTTGCAGAATTGAAGGGCCAAGTGTTGCAGGATGTGTGTGTGCAGAGAGGGCAGTACTGCTAGGAGGATGAGTGGGGATCAGAGCGATGTGAGTGGCTTCTCTCCTGATCACAAGTCTATGAGGTCCTGTGGGAGGTCAGGGTAATAATATTGAGCACACAGCCCAAATATCTTCCGTCTCTACTGTCCACGATCAGACTGACAGTCTAACCCAGCCCCCGCCCCCTCTTGCTCTCCAAACACGCCCCCTCTTCTCCCTTCACCAATCGTCTTTCTCTTTGCGCCAGGCTTCGTGCATCTCAGCCAATCAACGCGTCTCTAATGCCCCCGGGGATACCGCAGCTGAGAAGTTCAGGAATGCGGGCGGAGCTCGGTTTGTTTGATAACTCCAGGAACCAATGGTGAGGCGAGCGGAGGCGTGAACCCTGTATCAGGGTGGATGACTGATGTTATCAAGGGCCAATAAAGGTACAGAATAAGATGGCGCGACCAATCAGATAAGGACAAGAATATCTGAGCGACCAACACAAAGGAAACCCCGCCCATAGGCAGTACCTGGAAGTGCCGTGCTTATTCAAAGATTGAGCCGTATTTATTATAATACTGGGGCCAGGCTATATACCAATCAATGTACTGTATACTCTTCCATTATTATAAAATATTATTAATGCGTTATTAGTGTTAATGTACTAACATGATAACTAACATTTATTTATTATTACAGATCTTTATGTAGTCTACCCTAGATACTATAAAATGATGAGCGAAAACATCATACATGCTAATAACAATATATATTATTAAAAATATACCATGCACCTAAAACAGAACAATAACATAATTAACACGCCAACAAATTAAATTAAAGCCGTACATTAAAAGAGTTTATATACAATAGTAATAATTGTCGAACAATTTACTGTCCAGAGAAAAATATGATTGGAAGATCGGAAAGATTGTTTCATGCTCCATATCATTCTATCTCATTTCCTATGTTCTGATTTTTCCTCCCAGATCAGAATAATTTTAATGCAATTGATTGGTTGTGTTCAAAATCAATGACACATCAATGTACTCATACTGTACACTTCTGTAAACTAGACTTCCTCGATCAGATCCTTCTTTGCATAGCCAACATTATAGTGTATGCCATGCCCAGAAATGTGTACATACAGTATATCCACTTCAGCTCCAGAAGATCTACCCCCCTTCATGACCAGGCCATTATTTGTGATACGGCACTGCTCTACTTTAACTGACAATTGCGCGATCATGCAACGCTGTACCCAAATAAACTTTTCTGACAGACTCCATGGCAGCCTATGTATGGGTTAATCCCGCCTCTAATACCTCATAGGGCCCCACTCCCATAAATCTTTGCATTTAGACAGAGACCATGTTCCTTTTTTGTTCTCTTCCTAGGACCAAGGTAGTCTTACCTTACAAAGTTTTCGGTCCAGTCCTGGTGGTTTGTACGTGAACATGGCGGTTCAGGCGGTGTCCTTTCTGGAGTCCATTTACCTTAGCTATTAGCAGGGTGGACATGGGCAGTTAATGCGATGCCTTGAAGATCTTACTAGCCAGCCATTGGCAGGCAAGCGGCAACATGGCCAAACGTCCCAGCTATTAGCAGGAGGCCCTTTCTTGAGATGCCCTGGTCGTGCAGTATGAGCAAACATGGCTCCCAGTTCCAGGCCAGATCTAATTGGTGCTGTGGTGGTAATGTATAGAAGTTAATATTTGCTTACATGGCAGCTGTGTTTGTTCTGTTGTTTGTTGTCTCTCTAGCTCCGTTTTTCTTTCTGGCCATAGCGGCTGGGACACATCTGCGTTCCAGCTCGCCTCCTTTCGGCCCGTCTGCGCATGCGCGAGCCACGATCGAAGTCGAGGCTTGGTTCTGCGTGCGTGGTCCGGGCAAGATGGCGGCGGTCGCGCAAGACAGGGAACAGCTCTTGTCACATCGAAATCAGGTCATCTCTACCCTGACAGAGTTCGGTTGGCTGTTGAACAGGGAGAAAAGTCATCTAGACCCAACACAGTCTCTAATATTCCTCGGAGCCCAATTCGACACGGTGAAGAGCACCATCTCCCTGCTTCTGGAGAAAATTCCGGTGATCCGGGAAAGAATTAATCTTGCAATGTTATCATCTCTTCTCAGATCCTCACAATGTCTCAAGATAATCGGCACCATGGTAGCCACAGCTCCCATGGTGAAATGGGAGCAATGGAAGATGCGGCCCTTTCAGAAGGGTTTTCTCCAACAGTGTGATCCAGGGTCTTGAGACCATCTTGTCTGGATAACCCCTTCCATGCGAGAGAGCCTCCCCTGGTGGCTGCAACGGAAAAATCTCCTCAATTGCCATTCCATAGAACCTGTCTCCTGGATCACGGTGACAATGGATGCCAGCAACAGAGGTTGGAGCGCTCTCTGTCTGACGGAGGTAGCCCAAGGCAAATGGGATTTCCCATCCCAAGGAGTAGTCACAAATGTTCTGGAGCTCCGAGCTGCCTTTCGTGCTCTTCAAGCTTTTCTCCACTTGACATCAGGGCCCTCAGTCCTCCTAAGGCTAGACAATACGACCGCAATGTCATATATCAAGAGACAGGGGGGCACCTGCAGTCTCTCCTTACTGAAGGAAGTAAGTCCGATCATGTCCTGGGCCCAGGTGAACTTGACAAATCTGACGGCTGTTTATCTTCCCGGAATTCAGAATATCCAGGCAGACTTCCTTTCAAGGGTCTCCCTGGACAACAACGAATGGTCTCTCCACATCGAAGTTTTCAACTGGGTCCTGTCTCTGGGAATGATGTCGGAGGTAGATCTGTTTGCATCCCCTTGCAACTTCAAACTGAAGAGATATTACACGGGAGTGGATGCCCTGACGGACTAGTGGAGATTCCACAGGGCTTATGCCTTTCCCCTGGTCCCAGTCATTCTCTGATTTCTATCAAGGCTCAGGTGGGAAGAAGCTGAAGTAGTGACAATTGTTCCATATTGGCCCAACAGGCCATGGTTTCCTCTCCTGATTCAGATCAGTTACCGGGATCCAGTTCCTCTCCCTTCCAGACCAGATCTCCTGTTGCAGGGAACGTCTCTTCACCCATGCCCATCTCATCTCCACCTGATGGCTTGGTGGTTGAGAGGGGAAGGCTGGAGGCACTAGGATGTCCAAGTACAGCTATTGCTACATTGCTGAATGCCAGAAGAGCGGGCACCAACAGAGTTTACCAAAGAATTTGGTCAAAGTTTGCGGACTACGTTGTTTCCACTAATGGTTCCTGTAATGACCCAAAGATACAGGATATTCTGGGTTTTCTACAAACAGGCCTGGATCTGTCCTTATCGGTTAGTTCTTTACGAGTTCAGGTTTCTGCAATCTCTGCCTTCACAGGCGTATCATGGGCCAGACACCCTCTTACTAGGCAGTTCTTCAGAGGAGCAATAAGGCTCAGACCTCAAAGAAAACCGAGATTCTCCAAGTGGGATCTTCCTCTTGTCTTGGATTTTTTCTCAGGAAGAGAAATACCACATATGGATCAGTCATCTATTAAAGATAAAGATTAACTCTCTCTCAAAGTGGTCTTTCTGGTAGCCATAACATCGGCTAAGAGGGTCTCCGAAATTGGTTCCTTAGGATTCAAAGAACCATTCCTTACTTTCTTCCCAAATCGAGTAGTCTTGATTCCTATGTTAGGTTCAAATCCCAAAGTAACAACTGTCTTCCATGAGAATCAGGAGACTGATCTTCCTACGTTCAGGTCTACTGAGGACTCTAATTTTCATCCACTAGATGTTGGAGAAGTTCTAAAAAAAATTTAGAAGCCACAGCTTCTTTTCGCCAGTCTAATCACCTGTTTCTTCTCTTCCATGGTAAAAACAAAGGATTGCGTGGTTCCTCTAGAACGATCGCAGCATAGATTGTTCAGGCCATTCAGTGGGCTTATAAGTCTAAGGTTTTGGCTCCTCCGGAGGCAGTGACCGCTCATTCTACCAGGAGCGGTTCTACATCGTGGGCAGCGTCCCATCATGTATCTCTGGAAGTAATCTGCAAAGCGGCCTCATGGTCATTGATTAACACATTTATGACGCACTGTTGCGTAGAACTGGCTTCTTTGTCTTCGGTTAATTTTGGTTTGCACGTATTATCTGTTGATGATGCCAATTAAACCTTTTTTTCTTTAACCAGCAATTGCCCACCCGGGAGTGTATGGCTAGTCATTTCCCATACGTATGCTGCCATGGAGTCTGTCAGGAAAACGGAAAATTTATATCAAATACTTACCGTAATTTTCCTTTCCTGATGGACTCCATGGCAGCAGGAGTTCCCTCCCATTTGCTGGAGTAGGCTAAGTTACGGAACACGGTCTCTGTATAGATGCAAAGATTTATGGCTGCCATGGAGTCCATCAGGGGAGGAAAATTACGGTAAGTATTTGCTATAAATTTTCCATTTTATGTCTTTTTTTCCAACAAATAAAACCTCTGTTTTTATTTTTTGCGCTATAAACAAAAAACGACTGACAATTTTGAAAAAAATAACTTTTTTTTTTTTTTTGCTTTCTGCTCTAAAACACATCCAATAAAAAACTGTACAAAATCTAATTTCTTCATCAGTTTAGGCCAATATGTATTCTGCTATGTTTTTGGTTAAAAAAATGCCAATAAGCGTATATTGATTGGTTTGCACAAAAAATTATAGCGTCTACAAACTATGAGATATATTTATGGAATTTTTCATTATTTATTTATTTTTTACTAGTAATGGCGGCAATTGGCGACTTATAGCAGGACTGCAATACTGGGACGGACAAATATGACACTAACTGACACTTTTTGGGAAACGGTGACGGTACTACAGTGATCAATGACAAAAATATGCACTGTCACTGTACTAATGGCACTGGCTATGAAGGGGTTAACATCAGGGGCGATCAAAGGATTAACTGTGTGCTTAATTGGTATTTCAGTGGGGGAGGTGCTTTTTTTTTTCCTAGTGGAAAGCATGGATTGGTGTTCCTGCTTTACAGAAACAGGATCCATGCTCCCGCTGTGTAGATTCACAGCGAAAGCGAGCCGGTGATGCACACTGGCGCCCAATACCCAGAAGTGCAGGATCACGTATATAGACGTGATCCTACGCAGTGCGGACACCCTGTAGCAGAAAATTTGCTATAGGGTGGATGGCAAGTGGATATACTGTGTGTGTATATATATATATATATATATATATATATATATATATATATATATATATATATATATATATATATATATATATATATAATTTTTTATTTAATTTTTGTTTTTATATATATAATTTTTTTATTTATTTTTGTTTTTTTTGTTTTTACACTGGACGAGATAGGGTAGGGAAATGTTAACACTCCTTTCACCCTATTATGTTGCTATCTGTTATCTATAGAGTTTCACTTATTGTCACTGTAACTGAGAGAGAGGAGAAACCTAAAATTTGGAGTGGACAAGGAGACCCTTAGTTCTGTGACACTACCTGCCTGGAGTTTGCCTGTTATGCCTGTGTGGGTTTTCTCCAGCGTTTGCTGGTAGGATAATTGGCCCTAGTATGTGTATGAATGTGAGTTAGGACCCTAGATTGTAAGCTTCCTGACGGCAGGGACTGATGTGACTGTGCATTTTACTGTATATGTAAATTGCTGGTGCTATATAAATGCCTGTAATAAATACATTTATTTTGAATGGCACCCCAACACAGTAAGGCAATGCAGCTCCGATAACCATGTACTGTAGTGCACCACAATGCATAGTAACGCACTACCATGCCTTGTGGTGCGCTGCATTGATAAAAACAGGGCATATCCTTTTGTGGATGTTTTGGTGTGTTATCTCTACATTTTAGAGGGCCACCCTAGTGTAGGTATTCTAGTTTGTTGACTGACTGTATTGCAGATAATATTGTATTGATACATTGGTATATTTTTTTGTTGCATATATCCTGTGTTATCAATGAATGTGCAATTTTGACACATTTTGGAAGGGCATCCTTTTAAATTTAGGGAGAAAATTGACCTTAATTGGGTTTATGGGTTAGGGTGGTCTCATGATTTTGTGGATGTAATATGAATTTGATAATAAAGATTTAATTACAGTGAGCAATGCCACTATCTTTTTACAGAGGCTCTTGTGGCCCCAGTCTTTAACAGTCTCCTTCAGCGTTTTCTCAGTCTCCAACTACGCCTGTGGCATGTCTTTGACCATCTCTTGTAGCATGCCTGCAGTCTCTGACCATCTTCTGTAGCATGACCACAGTTTCTGACCATCTCCTGTAGCAAGCCTGTAGTCCCTGACAATCTCCTGTAGCATGCTTGCAGTCTCTATCAACTGCACTGTGAACTGTCCCTAACTGTATTACATGCTTCAAACATTGTGTGCGGCCCTATCAGGGTCTGCCCTTGAAGCTCTATAGATTAAGGCCCCTTTTGCATGAACGTTCCGATTGGGTCCGCCTGTTAGTTTTTCAGACGGACCCAATCGAAACCTCCATTCTGCTCTATGGAGCGGTGGGTGTAAACGGACCACCAGCCTAAATCCAATCCCATCCGATCCGCCAAAAAGAGACGGACAGGGATCCGTTCCCCTTCCGTCCAGCGGATTGAATGGGATGGCAGTCGGGTGTAAATGGACAGGCAGTCCATTTACATCCAAATGCCCATAGAGGAGGGCGGGCTGTGTCTGTGCCCATTCTGCATAGGTGGAGCAGACACGGACCTGTCATCTGCCTGCTCAGAGGGGATCAGTGGACAGATTCCCTGCTGAGCAAGCGGATCGCAGCTACAGTCTGCCCCATGTGAAAGGGGTCTTAGTAAGTTGATCACCACTGTTCCAATGTGTACAGCCAGCCTTAACACAGACAAGGTGGATGGAGGAATCTCCCCCATCAGGACACTGTTTGTTAACAACAGCACCCACCACTGATTGACTGTAGTCTCCAAATGATGGCAAATTTTCCAACATGTCTCATCACAAACTGATCAAAGTTCTAGCAGGAACGGGACAAATTTTCATTAGTGTATGATCAGTTTTAGCTACACAAAAGTGATCTGTCAACATCAGGAAAAAGATGAGGAATCTAACACACATAAGTAGATAGGCAGACATGGGTTGTTTATTAGCTTCTAGACACAGACCAAATAAACAGCAAAACGAGGATTATGCCGCGTACACACGGTCGGACTTTTCAGCTACAAAAGTCCGACAGCCCGTCCGAGAGAATTTCGACAGAATTTCGATGGACTTTTGGCGGACTTTCAACAGACTTTCTAATGACCGGACTTGCCTACACACGATCACACCAAAGTCCGATATATTCGTACGTGATGACGCACACTGGACTAAAATAAGGAAGTTGATAGCCAGTAGCCAACAGCTGCCCTAGCGTCGGTTTTTGTCCGTCGGACTAGCATACAGACGAGCGGATTTCTGGGTCCGGCGGAGTTATAACGTAAAGATTTGAAGCAAGTTCCAAATCTAAAGTCCGTCAGATTTGTGGCTGGAAAAGTCTGCTGAAAGCCAGGGGAAGCCCACACATGATCGGAATGTCCATCGGCGTTCGTCGGACTTTTGTAGCCGAAAAGTCCGACTGTGTGTACGCGGCATAAGAGAAAAGGTGGTATGAGGAACACAGTGGGGTTGATTTACTAAAAGCAAATAGGCTGTGCACTTTGCAAAGTGCAGTTGAACTCTGTAAGAACAGTTGCTCCAAAACTTAGTAAATGAGCAAAAGCTCTGCTGACTTCCATCATCCAACATATGCAAGCAAAAATGCAGTTTTTTTAATTTCCCTTGCATGTGATTGGGTATTCTTTGGAAAGTGAAGCTTTACCTCATTTACTAAGCTCTGGAGCAACTGCACTTTGCAAAGTGCACAGTCTATTTGCCTTTAATAAATCAACCCCAGTGGGTGTTATTTACGAAAGGCAAATCCACTTTGCACTACAAGTGCACTTGAAAGTGCAGTTGCCGCAAATCTAAGGGGTAGATCTGAAATGAGGGGAAGCTCTGCTGATTTTATCATCCAATCATGTGCAAGCTAAAATGCTGTTTTTTTTATTTTCCTTGCATTTCCCCCTGGGATCTACAGCGACTTTACTTCCAAGTGCACTTTCAGTGCAAAGTGGATTTTCCTTTAGTAAATAACCTCCACTGGTTTTTGTTAATCTGTCTGTGGGCTGCTATGGCCTTGTGAATGTTAGCTGCTTGAATTGAGATGCAAAGAAAGGGATGACCTGGCTGATTAAAATACTTAATTAATCTGCAAACCTCCGAAAAGACACACAGATCTAATGTCTTAGGCCTATAACTGTGTTTTTGCAGGGAGTTTTAGGCCGGCCATAGACAGATTGAAATTTGGCAGGTTCAGCAGGGACCAGCCAAATTTCGATCCATCTATAGGCAGGCTGGTTATACTGAGTCCCTCTTTTGATAGACTATTGATCGGCTACAACCAGTCTGTGTTTTTTTAGTTCAATCACTGCTGGCAGCTTTAACTCCCGACAGTGATCATTGTATCCTGATGGCTGAGAAACCTCCCACTGTCAGAATACAATAGTGCAGAGTGAGGGATTTCCCCTATTGATGGGGGAATCAAGCAATAATCTTTCCTTCAACCCGTAGTGCAACGATTGATAACACCGTTTGATATTTAGATCCACAGAATGTCTTAGTAATTACACTGATACTGTGAGCTCTTATCTATTATTAGACAAGACTTTCATTTTAATGATCAGACATCTCATTGTAATAATCTGACAACTTTCTGAGCAACACCCCAGAATACAGCACACACAGAACCTGTGCTCCAGGTCGAGCCTGAACAGCCGGGTTTTTTTTAAAGTCTCTGATATCTGTGCGCTGGATTACTCAAGAATTTGACCTAGAATCTGCTGAGTAGTGTCACGTTCATCAAAATACATATGCGACTTGGAATCATAATGGAGCCAGTTTTATCCAGGTATAAATACTGCCAGAATTCTGTCCCAGTTAAAACAATATGATTTAAAGGCGAACACAGGGGTGATTTACTAAAGCTGGAGAGTGCAAAATCTGGTGCAGCTGTGCATGGTAGCCAATCAGCTTCCAGGTTTAATTTCAAAGCTTAAGCCCCGGTTCACACAGGGGCGACTTGTCAGGCGACTTAGCCACCTGACAAGTCGCGTCCCGTTCTGTACTACGGAACCGTTCTAATAGGAGCGACGCAAGTCGCTCCGACTTAGAAAAAGGTTCCTGTACTATTTTTGGGGCGACTTCAGGCGACTTGCATTGACTTCTATACAGAAGTCGTTTTGCAAGTCACCGCTGAAGTCGTGTGCAGGTCACCGCTTTGAGTCGGCCTGCAAGTCGTGTTGCCCCTGTGTGAACCGGCAGTAACTGAACAAACTGTTAGAAGCTGATTGGCTACCATACACAGCTGCGACACTTTTTGCACTCTCCAGGTTTAGTGAATCAACCCCAGTGTGACACCAGGAATACGTAAGACCACCATATGGTCTAATTAATTGCTTCACCTTTCTGCCCCCATCCCTTAACAAGACTTTTGGAGGGACAGTTTTTAGCACAATATATAGTATTTATGCAAAGGACATACCCTGGCCACATCCCCATATATATGGACCACAAGGACCACCCCTTCTTTTCCTTTATACTTGCTTTACAAATTAGTAAACACAATACTTTAGAGGTTGGGTGAAAGGTCTAGTACAATAAACCTCTTCTGAAAGTTGAATTGTATATTATCTATAGACTAAAAAGAGGCACAAATGAGGAGGAAAGAGGGACAGAAGGGTTGGTTCCATAAGGACTTCCCTCCAAAAGAAGAAGACACCCAGGGCTTCTGTTAGAAATCACGGGGGCCCTATCTGGCAGCCCCCTCCTCCAAATTTCAAACAATATTTTTGGTAAAATGTCATGACCGCGATGCTATGCTTCGCGGCCATGGCAGAAATTATACAGCTGTAAAACAAGATCCATTCAAGTAAATAGCACTGCTCTGCAAGTGCCCTGCAACTTGCTCTTGTGCGGGGCTAAAGCAGGCTGTGAGAAGGCAATATGCTGCCTCCTCACCGCCTGTCAAATGCTCTCTCAAGAGCGATCCAAATGATGACTGCTCTTCAAAATGTATTTTTTTTACTGCCCTGTTGGGGTTTTTTGGTGAAATATCAGGGGTCTAAACAAACCCATGATGTCTCACTTTTGAGACATAGAAAGGGAATGAGGACATAGATTAATCAGTCCCTTTCTCTGCAGCCTCAGCTGGATTGGGCAGTGAATGAATGAGAAGCGCTCTGAAGCTTCCCGCTCATTTACAAACGGAAGCATAGTAAATCTAGTTTACTATGCTTGAGTGATGAATGGACACAGTGAGCGGTCGGTATCAGGAAAGAAAGGGGCAGGTAAATATCACATATTTATTGGCCCTCTGCTCTGCATCCTGATACAATCTCTCTGTGTGCCTTCAGCAGCTGCTGGCGGGAGGGAGAGGAGGGAAGCCTACAGCGCTGTGGCAGAGAGGGGCCCAACAGCAGGTGGAAGACGGCACAGATAATAAAACCAAACCCCTGCAGCACAGCTGGTGGGAGGGAGAGGAGGAGAAGGCGGCAGTGCTGCAGGTGGATCCACAAGAGTCACAAGTGTCAGCAATGGGGCAGTACAGCTGGCCCTCCTGCTTAGCAGGTGCCTGGGATCCCCTTTTGAACTGATGGGGCCTGAGACCAGTACAAGAGGGCTGGCTGTACTACCTTATCAGCAGCCCTGAAGACACGAATTAATAAAGTTATGAAATTATTAAAAATGTGTTAAATATATGTTTACATATATTTAAAACCTGGAATTGTTATTTTCCAACCTTCTGTAATCCTGCGTGCTCACTGCTCACAATGGGAGAGGGAGGGGCAGTACTGTAAGTCAATCAGGCTTTACTGCATTGCACAGTGCTGTTCACTTACTGAGAAGCAAAGAGAATGGTAAAGTCATGAGTGCACTTCTGACCTTTCAAAGTCAAATTTCTAGCTGGGGCAGGTCCTAGATCAAGCTTTACGAGTCAATAGCAGTCTAGTCTGCAGGGGAGTTTTAGCCCCAATTCACATCTGAGTGTTTTGTTGTGTGATTCCCAAAGCAAGACATTGCTCAAGATGAAGAATCCCATTATTCCTAATGGGCCTCTTCACAAGTGAGCATATGTCTCTTCTGAAGCTCAAAAAAGTACAAGACAAGCTTCTTTTTGGTCAGAATCACACACTTTTGGACCATAGACTTTATTTGAAGCTCTTGAAAAAATGCATGCTTATGTCTATTTTTCAGCTGCTCCTGTACTACAGGTCACTTGTAAAAATGTGTAAAAAATGCAGATACAAGAAAAGCCACTAAATTGCTTGGCTACACTCACTTTCAAGTGTGAATGGGGTCAGGAAGGTTCAGCACCTGGCTAGGATGTCGATGTCTGGCAGGGATTCACAAGAAGCTTTGTATTTTTTGCATGAACAAATGGCTTCCTCTGTTTGGCTGCGGTGGAGAGACAGCAGATAACATCATGATCTCTGCCTCATCCAGAGGAAGCTTTGTATTTTTTCAGTAAATACAAAGCTTCCTCTGAATAGTTGAGCAGCACTCAGCCCACCTTGATTTTGTTCTGGAAGCAGACAGTAAGTCTTCATCCCGCTGCTGGAATACAGCACTGTATACTGTATGCAGCTGAGACTTCTCCCGAGCTTTAATCCAGGGTAGAAAGGTTATTCTAATAGGGTGGAAATCTTCAATGCCACCAAGAGTGGCCACTTGGGTGACCCATATGGTGAATACTCTCCTTATGGAACGTTACATATATCAACACAGGGGCAACTCAGGCAAGTTCGAGAGGCTCTGGGCCCCCTGGCTTGACACACCTGGGCTAAGTCCTAAGGAACCTGTAATGATGAGACTGTTACAATGTTCTACAAGACAAAGTTATAATATGGTTTGTAGACTGTTTTCTTTTATGTTTTGATCACCAATTCTTATACCTAAATAGGTGTCTGAATCAGTTGAATATCCCTTTTATTATATGCTTGGTGTATAGTACTTTTGGCCCACTAGGGCATGGATATGTTTGGAAGTAACATGATGTCTATTGTGGTGTGCACACCTTTCTATATTATGTAGCATTTATACACTGGATGTTAATATATTTTCAATAAAACCTTTTCAGATTTAAAAAAACTGTCCCTCTTTTACAACCAAGCAGATTAAAATGGTTGCATCATCAAGACACCAAGGTTATGCAAAAGACACGGGCATTTATTGGCAAAAATTTGTGATGCCAGTGCCACATTTATTGCCAAAAATTTTAGGCAATAAACATCCCTGTGTTTTGCATGACCTTTGTGTGCTGGTGATGCTACCACTTTATTCTGCTTGTTTCAGCGGTGCCAACCATTGTTATGTCACCACAGCTCTCATTTCTGTAAGGATTGCATTGGATTAACTCCAATGCATGTCCCAAATCCCTCTGTCTCCCTTTCCTCTTCAGATGTCTCTCTTTTGGTCTGATGTATCAAACTATTTAAAATATTCTAGTGGTGGTGAAATAAGCATATCTCCATATACTAAACAAGAACAATTGCACACTGCGAATGTTTCACATTTAGGGACCCAGCAGCCAGATAATATCTGAGGGCAGTCGTATCGTGTCTACAAATCAGGCTAACCATAGGTGTGTGCAGCCTATTGCAAAGCTCAAAGGGGGATGTAAATGACATACACAATGATTAAATTACAATTACATCCCCGCAGCAACAGCCGGCAGGAGAGGAGAGGAGGGAAGGCGGGAGCGCTGGGGCGGGGGGGAGAGCCAGGGCAGTAGGGAGAACACCCTGTGCGCATGCCTATGAGGCTAACCTATATTGTCTGTGTCCATAAAGTAGGACACCATCAAAAAGTTTTTCACAAAGGGGTTTAAACCATCGACTATATTCTTCTACTTGCCCATTTGGAAGATTTCCCTTCACCTTCTGTATTGAAGCCACAACAGGGAATAAAAGGAAAGTTCTGCAAAGTGGGAGACAATCACACCTTTACAAATTGTCACCAGAATAGGTGTATACGTTGGTAGCTTTCTCCTCAATGCCTATGCCAGTGGCAACTGCAAAATGTTGGATTTCCAAATAGTTTCTGTTCTTGTGACGACAGGGTTACAGACAGACACACAATTTTTAACTCTTCCCTACGCTATCTAAAGGGACAAAAAAAAAAGCTTAGGCTGGAGTTCCATGTTCGCCCTGTTTAGGCACGTCATAATATAAGCAGGGCCTCCATTCCTGATAGTCCTGCAGACATTATCCAAAGGGCATGGACCTGCCCTTAAGCCTTTAACATGTCCACACCCAGCCCTCTAGTATACTGTTATGTAATGTTATCCCTGTGATTATTCATATGTGTACTAATGGAGGCAGCCAGAAAACTCCTTAGGCCCATGCAATTAGGCAGGCCATACACAGTGGGGGCGGGGGAAGCAATCCCCGCCAGAAGAAGACAGTGATTATCGCTAGCAGTTGTAGCAGCCGCAAGTGATAATCGCAAGAAAGAGTATGGCAGGCTGGTTGTACCTAGGTTGATCGATCGATCTACTTGGTACATTCAGCCTGCCCATTCATGATTCGAATCCTGGTGAACCAACTGAAGTTCGAACCAAGTATGGCCGGTGTTTTGTCAGATTTGGCGACCTGTTAGAATGTGTAATGGAAGTGACATTTCGTTGCTGCCATCTTGCTACACTCCACACTCCTCCATAGTAAGGATACACTGAGAAGGGGGAAAGCGGACATATTGTTTACCTGTTAAAAATAAGTGTAAAATGCAAAACTCTGTTGGGTGTAACAAGATGTCCCCTTTCCTCCTCAGTGTATCCTAATGCCCCGTACACACGATCAGAATTTCCGACGGGAAATGTTCGATGTGAGCTTGTTGTCATAAAGTCCGACCGTGTGTATGCTCCATCAGACATTTGCTGTCGGAATTTCTGAACACAAACGTTTAAGATCAGGTTCTCAAATTTTCCGGTAAAAAACTTTGTTTTCGGAAATTCACAAGTCCGACACAACAAATTCCACACATGCTCAAATTCAAGTATGAGACGGAAGCGCTCGGTCTTGTAAAACTAGCGTTCGTAATGGAGATAGCACATTCGCCACGCTGCAAATTTTTTAATCTTTCAATGCAGCGCATTCTCTTCTTCTTTATAATGCTAGAATTCTGATATTTCTCGTGATCTCCTGAATAATCTTTGTTTTTGTTTGTTTTTTTTTTCGCAAGATCTCCAGAATAATCTTTTTTTTTTTTTTTTTTTATACCGATCTACTTTTTTTTTTATAGTGATCTCCATAATATTGTTTGTCATTTTGTGTGTCAAGTTACCACAACACCATTATTATCTTGTATTTATTAACCTCAAAGAGGTTGGTTGGTGTCCCTTGTTAATTTGACATTATATTTTTGAAATGTACCTGCCTACTCACAAACTGTCCTTTTTGAAATAAAAAACATAGCCAAGCATTTGTCCAAACAAAAATTACAAATTTATTATGGGTCCTAACAAAATAAAGAGGAAGGCAATGCTAGAGAAACAGTTGGAATTGGTGAAGCCTTTGTACCCCAGGGCAGACATCAAGTATTTGACAGGCAAACTTGGTAGCCTGAGGAGTACATTTAATAGGGAGCACAATCCGGTCCAGAACTCCAAGAGATCGGGAGCAGCAGCAGGTGACATGTATGAGGCTGTGGTCTTACAACAGCCTGCGTCTTTTGCCAGACCACACCAAACCCAGGCCATCACTCTCAACACTTCCTTGCATGCTTCCTTCCAGGCTGTGGCTGTGGTGTTGGAGGTGTTGCTGGAGGTGGTAGAGGAGTCATATGGTCCAACTCACAGACGTGGCTTTTATTGGTGAGTTGGCCCCTCACCCCTTTATTTACAGCCTGAAATATGACCTCCTCACAGATGAGGCATTGGCCCTCCTCCATTACTTGCATCTTACTGGCAGTCATACACGCAAAGGACTCTTGGACACTAGGGGTGGTTGTGAGTACCGCAGTAGCCTGCTGAATCAAATTAGTCGCTGACTCCTCCAGGTTCTTTGCCTTCCTGATCCTTTTTGTTGGACAGTGGAGGGGAGGAACCTTGGATTTGGTCAGGCTGCTGGGCACGGCCACCTCCTGGCTGCCACTTTCCACGGCCACCACCTGGCTGCCACTTTCCATGGCCTCCTCCTGGCTGAGACTTTCCTGTGTATGAAAATGGTACATAGTTTTAGTTTTCTGGTCATCAATCACACACAATTTTGAGCTCATGACGCAGTCTGTCATAGTACCAGAGCCTGGGGACATAAACGTCATCTGCAGCTGCTCCTGATCTCATGGAATCCTGGACCTTTTTGCGCTCCCTATTATATGTGCTCCTCAGGCCACCAATTTTGCACTTCAAATAGGTGATATCTGCCGTGGGAATCACCGGCTTCACCAATTCCAACAGTTTATCCAGCGCTGCCTTCCTCTTTAGTTTGTTGTTATAAAATTGGCATTTCACTTGCCACAGACAGGGCAGCTCCCTGTACTTATCAATAAATTTGGGGAGGAAGTCATGGTCATTAAATTTATCCATTTTCTCTGCAAGACACAACACAAGACAAACCCTAATGTCAGGCTAAACTCTCCTAATCTTGTCCCAATATAGGCCTCAATCTATAAAAGCAGTATAGGCCACTAACCACTGATGCCCCAAGTTAAAACTGTACCTTCGTTTGCACGATCAGCGCTTACGATACTCCGTCCTCCACTCACAGATCGTACATACGATGCACGGGTGTTATGCTTTATATACACTGCGCATGCATGAAACTCCGCCACTGACCTTCTTTCTAGTGTATACCCCGCCCTCCTCTTTCGGCGCAGCGGGAGGGCACATGGCGGAGAGACAACAGGTGCATGAGAATAGCGGCAACGAGGAGGACGAGAAAAACCTGGAACCAGAAACGTCCTGATCCAGGAGATTTAAGGCCTCAAATATGTCCTTTGTAGAGAAGGTGGAGATGGTGGACATCTTGAAGAGGGCCAACAATGATGGGAAGCATGGACCGTACAGAAACCCAAATGTGAGAAAGGCCAAGATCATGACTAAAGCTGTGAGAACTCCGCAGAAGAATTTTGGGGTACGACGATCCAAGGAGCAATTGAGGAAATGCTGGTCAGACCTCAAATTGAGGGACCAGGATCAGTACAGAAGGATCAAGAGAGTGCTGCAAAAAAGTAAGTATTTTGTCGTGTGTTCCTATTATTATTATTACTTTTGTGCTGGTACATGTGCTTTTCTTTACTGTTGTACAGTTTAAAATGGCAAGTTTCAGGTTCGTGGGCACAGTAATCGTTCGTATTAAACATCATTTTTATTCGACCACTAATACAATGTTTTTGGCAGATGCAGGTTAACTACATTTGTTCATGCCTATTTCTATTAAAAGAAGTTTAGTACATTGTTGTCTAGATGGGTTTGTAACTAGAATAAAATGCAAACTTGATTCAGGGTAAGGAGAGTACACTCAGCAGCTGTTTACACATCTGGACACAGTAACACTAGTGTGGGACACCAGAACACCCTTTTTAGGGTGTCCCACACAGGTGCTCCAGTGGATACTAGGGGTCTCTCCATGTGTGATACGAAGGTAAGTTTTAGGTACTAAGGTAAGTATTCCAGTTTTAAGAAAGGGAAAAAATAATGTCTTCAGCTTGGAACTCTGCCAAAACAGACAATTGTACGTCACTTCCAAGCAATATTTCATATTACTATTTCTTGACTCAAGTATTTGTGTGCTAAGTATACCTTTTTTTTTATTCACATAGGGGAGAAAAGAATCGGGACATCTGAGGACACCAGGAGCCCCACTACTCCAGAAGAAGAGTAAATCCCCACACACCCTGAAGAAGATGTGGAGGGAGGAGAGGTTCAGGAATTGGGCGAAATAGAGGTCAGTGTCTGAGACCACAGCTTCAAATAGATGTATGCCTGCATATTTAAAATACATGGTGTGTTTTTTTATTTTTAGGTGATGTGGATGTTGTGGAAGAAGAAACTCATTTCAACAGTGCAAGTGCACAGATCCTCATCAGGGAGATCATGGTGTGCAATCGTGATTTAGAGAAGGTCAAGGAAAACATCAATGTTGAAAAAAGACTCAACATCATTGATGTTTTAGGCAGAATCTAAAACACACACAAAATGTACCAGATTGTTGTTATATTTTTTATTTTTAGTAAATTTTTAAAGTAATTTGAAAGCCAAATTTTGAAGATGCACACAGTGTGTCAACATGTGCTATCTGCCATCGCGGGATATCAATGTATGTGTTTTGTGGGTGCAACCTCTTCCTCGCAACTAAAGTAGATGAGAGGAAGGCGTTGCACCCCCCTGAAACACATCCATTGTTCCCCCATGAGGGGAGCTAGCACATGTTGACATTATAAACAACTCCCAGAGCAGAGAGCAGGCGATGCAGCAGCAGCTGCATAGACAGCTACGCCCTGATCGCCCATTCATCTGAACGCTGCAGACCCCCATCGTATGGGATCACCCGGGGGGGCTCCACACCGCACGGATTTGGCTGCATCTGGCAGATCTCTCTCATCGTTTAAACTTTTCATTCATCCACTTGTCAGATCTTCAATGCCAAGGACTGAATGTGTCTGTAGTGTGGGTGATCGCTTGCTGCAAGCCTCTGGTCCAAGAATTTTTTGAGATTACTCTTCGTGCATCAGGTCCCCCGGTATGCTGTTTGAGGTCCACCGCAAGGAGAGATGCCGCCTGCCCCTTCTTTGTGAGGAGATTTGAGGAGTTGTGTCCCCTGAGTGGACGTCCATAGATAAGCTGTTATCTAGCTTACCTCTGGTAAGCGTACATCTATTAAGGTGGAGGATTTCTCACTGGGTGCCGGGTGTTTAACCTCTATGATCACCAATTCAATCTGCCTTGGCTCCAAGGACTGTTTTTTTTCTGAATATTTTCACTTCATTTTTGGTTATTTTTGTTATTCGATACTTTATACTTGTTTTTATTATTATAATTTTTTGTCATATTTGTTCTATATAATTATTTTATTGAAATTTTATTTTCACTAGAATATTTACATTTTGGATCACTTGATAGATTGAATTCTTCACTATTCACACATGTTGACATTAGCCATGGGATCAGGAGGGAAATCCACATTTTGACTCCCAATTTGTGTGCATCTTCAAAATTTGGCTTTTACAGGGGTGACATCACCCCATCTGATGAAGGCAAGATCAACACAGTTTGGACATACTAATGTCACATATTGCCGTCAATTTATCAAAGTTTTGTAAGTTCCTGAGTTGTGCATGTTTTATGGTTTTAAACATGCCTGTTTAACCCAAAAAAGACTACATACTGTCACACATAAATGTTATACACCAAAGATGTTGGTTTGTTAAAAAACCCTTTTCTAACGCACATGTGAATGTGCGTTAAATGTTAACCACTTGCCGACCGCCTCACGCATATATATACGTGAGCAGAGCGGCACGGGCAGGCAAAATCACGTACCTGGTACGTGATTGCCTTCCCGCGGGCGGGGGGTCCGATCGGACCCCCCCCCCGGTGCCATCGGCGTTTGGTTGGAAGCGATGAGAGACGAGGGGGAGACCATCCGATCGTGGCCCCCCCCTCGCGATCGCTCCCAGCCAATGAGAAACATCCCCTGCCTCTGTATAGTACACAGAGGCAGAGGATGTGATGTCATCTCTCCTCGGCTGGCCAGTTTCCGTTCCAGCGCCGAGGAGAGATGACATGTAAGTGCACCAACACTCACACACAACACAGTAGAACATGCCAGGCACACTAAACACCCCCGATCCCCCCCCGATCGCCCCCCGATCCCCCCCCAATCACCCCCCCCCGTCACAAACTGACACCAAGCAGGTTTTTTTTTTTTTTTTTCCTGATTACTGCATAGTGTCAATTTGTGACAGTTAGCAGTGGTAGGACAGTGAGTATTAGCCCCCTTTAGGTCTAGGGTACCCCCCTAACCCCCCCTAATAAAGTTTTAACCCCTTGATCACCCCCTGTCGCCAGTGTCGCTAAGCGATCATTTTTCCGATCGCTGTATTAGTGTCGCTAGTTAGGAACGTAAATATTTAGGTTCGCTGTCAGCGTTTTATAGCGACAGGGACCCCCATATACTATCTAATAAATGTTTTAACCCCTTGATTGCCCCCTAGTTAACCCTTTCACCACTGATCACCGTATAACTGTTACGGGTGATGCTGGTTAGTTTGTTTATTTTTTATAGTGTCAGGGCACCCGCCGTTTATTACCGAATAAAGGTTTAGCCCCCTGATCGCCCGGTGGTGATATGCGTCGCCCCAGGCAGCGTCAGATTAGCGCCAGTACCGCGAACACCCACGCACGCACCGTACACGCACCGTACACCTCCCTTAGTGGTATAGTATCTGAACGCATCAATATCTGATCCGATCAGATCTATACTAGCGTCCCCAGCAGTTTAGGGTTCCCAAAAACGCAGTGTTAGCGGGATCAGCCCAGATACCTGCTAGCACCTGCGTTTTGCCCCTCCGCCCGGCCCAGCCCAGCCCACCCAAGTGCAGTATCGATCGATCACTGTCACTTACAAAACACTAAACGCATAACTGCAGCGTTCGCAGAGTCAGGCCTGATCCCTGCGATCGCTAACAGTTTTTTTGGTAGCATTTTGGTGAACTGGCAAGCACCAGCCCCAGGCAGCGTCAGATTAGCGCCAGTACCGCTAACACCCACACACGCAGCATACGCCTCCCTTAGTGGTATAGTATCTGATCGGATCAATATCTGATCCGATCAGATCTATACTAGCGTCCCCAGCAGTTTAGGGTTCCCAAAAACGCAGTGTTAGTGGGATCAGCCCAGATACCTGCTAGCACCTGCGTTTTGCCCCTCCGCCCGGCCCAGCCCACCCAAGTGCAGTATCGATCGATCACTGTCACTTTTTTTTGTAGCGTTTTGGTGAACTGGCAAGCGCCAGCAGCCTAGTACACCCCGGTCGTAGTCAAACCAGCACTGCAGTAACACTTGGTGACGTGGCGAGTCCCATAAGTGCAGTTCAAGCTGGTGAGGTGGCAAGCACAAGTAGTGTCCCGCTGCCACCAAAAAGACAAACATAGGCCTGTCGTGCCCATAGTGCCCTTCCTGCTGCATTCGCCAATCCTAATTTGTGAACCCACCGCTTCTGCAGCGCCCGTACTTCCCCCATTCACATCCCCAACCAAATGCAGTCGGCTGCATGAGAGGCATTTATATGTCCTCCCGAGTACCCCTACCCAACGAAAGATGTGTCTGCAGCAAGCGCGGATATAGACGTGACACCCGCTATTATTGTCCCTCCTGTCCTGATAATCCTGGTCTTTGCATTGGTGAATGTTTTGAACGCTACCATTCACTAGTTGAGTATTAGCGTAGGGTACAGCATTGCACAGACTAGGCACACTTTCACAGGGTCTCCCAAGATGCCATCACATTTTGAGAGACCCGAACCTGGAACCGGTTACAGTTATAAAAGTTACAGTTACAAAAAAAAAGTGTAAAAAAAAAAAAAAAACACAAACAAAAATAAAAAAAAATAGTTGTCGTTTTATTGTTCTCTCTCTCTCTATTCTCTCTCTATTGTTCTGCTCTTTTTTACTGTATTCTATTCTGCAATGTTTTATTGTTATTATGTTTTATCATGTTTGCTTTTCAGGTATGCAATTTTTTATACTTTACCGTTTACTGTGCTTTATTGTTAACCATTTTTTTGTCTTCAGGTACGCCATTTACGACTTTGAGTGGTTATACCAGAATGATGTCTGCAGGTTTAGGTATCATCTTGGTATCATTCTTTTTAGCCAGCGGTCGGCTTTCATGTAAAAGCAATCCTAGCGGCTAATTAGCCTCTAGACTGCTTTTACAAGCAGTGGGAGGGAATGCCCCCCCCCCCCCACGTCTTCCGTGTTTTTCTCTGGCTCTCCTGTCTCAACAGGGAACCTGAGAATGCAGCTGGTGATTCAGCCAGCTGACCATAGAGCTGATCAGAGACCAGAGTGGCTCCAAACATCTCTATGGCCTAAGAAACCGGAAGCTACAAGCATTTTATGACTTAGATTTCGCCGGATGTAAACAGCGCCATTGGGAAATTGGGGGAGCATTTTATCACACCGATCTTGGTGTGGTCAGATGCTTTGAGGGCAGAGGAGAGATCTAGGGTCTAATAGACCCCAATTTTTTCAAAAAAGAGTACCTGTCACTACCTATTGCTATCATAGGGGATATTTACATTCCCTGAGATAACAATAAAAATGATTTAAAAAAAAAATGAAAGGAACAGTTTAAAAATAAGATAAAAAAGCAAAAAAATAATAAAGAAAAAAAAAAAAAAAAAAAAAAAAAGCACCCCTGTCCCCCCTGCTCTCGCACTAAGGCGAACGCAAGCGTCGGTCTGGCGTCAAATGTAAACAGCAATTGCACCATGCATGTGAGGTATCACCGCGAAGGTCAGATCGAGGGCAGTAATTTTAGCAGTAGACCTCCTCTGTAAATCTAAAGTGGTAACCTGTAAAGGCTTTTAAAGGCTTTTAAAAATGTATTAATTTTGTTGCCACTGCACGTTTGTGCGCAATTTTAAAGCATGTCATGTTTGGTATCCATGTACTCGGCCTAAGATCATCTTTTTTATTTCATCAAACATTTGGGCAATATAGTGCGTTTTAGTGCATTAAAATTTAAAAAAGTGTGTTTTTTCCACAAAAAATGCGTTTGAAAAATCGCTGCGCAATTACCGTGTGAAAAAAAAAAATGAAACACCCACCATTTTAATCTGTAGGGCATTTGCTTTAAAATAATATATAATGTTTGGGGGTTCAAAGTAATTTTCTTGCAAAAAAAAATAATTTTTTCATGTAATCAAAAAGTGTCAGAAAGGGCTTTGTCTTCAAGTGGTTAGAAGAGTGGGTGATGTGTGACATAAGCTTCTAAATGTTGTGCATAAAATGCCAGGACAGTTCAAACCCCCCCAAATGACCCCATTTTGGAAAGCAGACACCCCAAGCTATTTGCTGAGAGTCATGTCGAGTCCATGGAATATTTTATATTGTGACACAAGTTGCGGGAAAGAGACAAATTTTTTTTTTTTTTTTTTGCACAAAGTTGTCACTAAATGTTATATTGCTCAAACATGCCATGGGGATTTGTGAAATTACACCCCAAAATAAATTCTGTTGCTTCTCCTGAGTACGGGGATACCACATGTGTGGGACTTTTTGGGAGCCTAGCCGCGCACGGGACCCCGAAAACCAAGCACCGCCTTCAGGTTTCTAAGGCCGTAAATTTTTGATTTCACTCTTCACTGCCTATCACAGTTTCGGAGGCCATGGAATGCCCAGGTGGCACAAACCCCCCCCAAATGACCCAATTTTGGAAAGTAGACACCCCAAGCTATTTGCTGAGAGGTATAGTGAGTATTTTGCAGACCTCACTTTTTGTCACAAGGTTTTGAAAATTGAAAAAAGAAAAAAAAAAATTTTTCTGGTCTTTCTTCATTTTCAAAAACAAATGAGAGCTGCAAAATACTCACCATGCCTCTCAGCAAATAGCTTAGGGTGTCTACTTTCCAAAATGGGGTCATTTGGGGGGGGGGTTGTGCCATCTTGGCATTTTATGGCCTTCAAAACTGTGATAGGTAGTGAGGAGTGAAATCAAAAATGTGTGCCCTTAGAAATCCTGAAGGTGGTGCTGGGTTTTCGGGGCCCCGTACGCGGCTAGGCTCCCAAAAAGTGCCACACATGTGGTATCCCCGTACTCAGGAGAAGCAGCTGAATGTATTTTGGGGTGCAATTCCACATATGCCCATGGCCTATGTGAGCAATATATCATTTAGTGACAACTTTTTGTAAATTTTTTATTTTTTTTTGTCATTATTCAATCACTTGGGACAAAAAAAATAAATATTCAATGGGCTCAACATGCCTCTCAGCAATTTCCTTGGGGTGTCTACTTTCCAAAATGGGGTCATTTGGGGGGGGTTTGTACTGCCCTGCCATTTTAGCACCTCAAGAAATGACATAGGCAGTCATAAACTAAAAGCTGTGTAAATTCCAGAAAATGTACCCTAGTTTGTAGACGCTATAACTTTTGCGCAAACCAATAAATATACGTTTATTGACATTTTTTTTACCAAAGACATGTGGCCGAATACATTTTGGCCTAAATGTATGACTAAAATTTAGTTTATTGGATTTTTTTTATAACAAAAAGTAGAAAATATCATTTTTTTTCAAAATTTTCAGTCTTTTTCCGTTTATAGCGCAAAAAATAAAAACGGCAGAGGTGATCAAATACCATCAAAAGAAAGCTCTATTTGTGGGAAGAAAAGGACGCAAATTTCGTTTGGGTAGAGCATTGCATGACCGCGCAATTAGCAGTTAAAGCGACGCAGTGCCGAATTGTAAAAAGTGCTCTGGTCAGGAAGGGGGTAAATCCTTCCGGGGCTGAAGTGGTTAAGTAAAATGTTATACTCAACAATGTGTGGCTTCTTCTTTCAATGCTCAATACCAGTTTTTGGAGTAAGTTGTTGTAGTTACAGTGGCAATGGGGGGGTATTTACTAAAGGCAAATCCACTTTACACTACAAGTGCACTTTCGGTGCAGTTTCAGTGCACTTGCAGTGCACTTGTAGTGCAAAGTGGATTTGCCTTTAGTAAATAACCCCCACAGCGCTCTAAAGTTTGCCCCCATCAGGCCATTTTAGGGACTCAAAGCAATTAATTAATGGAGCTGAATAGGATGATTATTTTTTTTCAATAATGCATTACATACATTAACAAAAAAAACAATGTGTGTGTGTAGCAGACCCACAACATAATAGTTAGCTGAAGAAGAGATTGTCACCTCATGTATCAAATAAATTAAGTTTGCACTATTGAAGAAAATGGCCAAAAATAAAAGGCCATTGGAGAACCTAGGAGACAGATAAGAAACACAAGTAGTAAATCAAATGAAATATGAGTTCACTTTATAAAAAATACATTCGTTTAAAAAATGTTTTACACATTGTCTGGGATATCAATGGCCCCCCTACCCGCAAAGTATTCTACATACTTTTGTCTTACTTCGCAGACGCTTTGAGGGGGCAAGCCAGGACGGCCAGCTTCAAGAGCCGTCAAGGTTGTTTGATTTTGAAAGCCGACCTCAGTCCTAACTGAGGCCGCATAGTTTGTTTCATTTTTCCTTAGGAAATTATGGAGTATGCAGCATGCAAGGACAATATGATTCAGTTTATATTTCGTCATGTTGATCGCTGTGAGAGATAAGCAGAACCAGCTGGCCATTATTCCAAACGCATTCTCCACCACTCTTCTGGCTCTGGCCAACCGGTAATTAAAAACCCTCTGCTCCGGGGTGAGGGTCCTCATCGGGAACGGCCGCATCAGATGGTCACCCAGCCCAAATGCTTCATCAGCCACAAAGACAAATGGGAGTCCTGCCACTTGTCCTCCGGAGGTGGCAAGCCCAAGCCACCATTCTGGAGACGTCTGAAGAACTCCGTCTGGGCGATGACTTCACCATCTGACATCCGGCCATTTTTCCCCACACCCACATAGAGGAACTCGTATGTCGCTGACACCACCGCCAACAGCACAATACTATTAAAACCCTTATAATTGTAATAGTATGACCCCGAGTTGGGGGGTGGGACTATGTGGATGTGCTTCCCATCTATTGCCCCTCCGCAGTTGGGAAAGTCCCACAGCTGGGCAAACTGGGAAGCCACAATCTGCCATTCCTGTGGGTTTGAAGGAAACTGTGGAGTCAAAGAAGAAAAAGAAAAATTACTACTTTTGCACATAACATTTCAAGCAGATTACACACAAACATTCTTGGCCAACATAAGTATAACATTTATTTTAAGGAGTATTTAAAGACAAAAGTATAAGGTCCACTTATCAATTATTTCCTCACCCCCTCTGATGGCCCATTGTAAAAATTTTAGGGGAGGGGATGTTTTGGACAGGTAACCCTCTCCACTTCATTGAGAGCTGAATGCCTAAATAATGTGTGATACTTTGGTCAGCCCCTCCTTACTTACACTATTGGCAGCCCACTGGACAGGTAAGAAGTGTCATAATACAAAAATATGAATACACGTTGTACAAATCGAAGCACATTACATTCTGCAATTACCTACTGCATCAAGATAATAGGAGAACAAAACTTGAAACAGTACCATTTGAAAGTATTAAGGCAGGCCCTTGCACTACATGCTTTGGTGAATTCATCCATAAATCTGACCACAAAAGAGGTAGGTATAGTGTGTAGGGGTTTGGCAAAGTCAGCAGATAGAGGATTGGTATCAGCTGACTTAGCGGTTGGGGGGGGAGGGAGGGTTCCAAATGAGTTTTGCCCCCCCCCAAAAAAAACTTGCACTCTGCCTGAATTTAAGGACAACAATAACATTTGTACACATTTTAGGGGGTGTTTAGGGTAAGCACTACAATGTAGCTGACAAAATACATTGTTAAGTGACTAGGCTAGGTGTGTATGGGCCCAGGATAGCATGCTGGGGAGGTTAAGCTTCCAGCATGCATGAGGACAAAGAGGACATTCACAGCATATTACAATCATGGTAATTATGGAATGATGAAATAAATACAATACATTAGCAAACATTAAATACATAGAATGTGATGTTAACCAGTTGCCGACCGCCGCACGACTATATACGTCGACAGAGCGGCACGGGCAGGCAAAAGGACGTATATGTACGTCCTTGCCTGCCCGCGGGTGGGGGGTCCGATCGGACCCCCCCCCCCGGTGCCTGTGGCGGTCGGCAAATCTCCCCCGGCGATCGGAGGTGAGGGGGAGGCCATCCATTCGTGGCCCCCCCCTCGCGATCGCTCTCAGCCAATGGGATCATTTCCCTGCCTCTGTATTGTACACAGAGGCAGAGGAAATGATGTCATCTCTCCTCGGCTCGGTGTTTTCCGTTCCGGGCCGAGGAGAGAAGACTGCAATGTAAGTGCACCAACACACTACACACAGTAGAACATGCCAGGCACACTAAACACCCCGATCCCCCCCCCCGATCGCCCCCCGATCCCCCCCCAATCACCCCCCCCCCCCGTCACAAACTGACACCAAGCAGGTTTTTTTTTTTTTTTTTCTGATTACTGTATTGGTGTCAGTTTGTGACAGTTACAGTGTCAGGGCAGTGAGTGTTAGGCCCCCTGTAGGTCTAGGATACCCCCCTAACCCCCCCTAATAAAGTTTTAACCCCTTGATCACCCCGTCACCAGTGTCGCTAAGCGATCATTTTTCTGATCGCTGTATTAGTGTCGCTGGTGACGCTAGTTAGGGACGTAAATATTTAGGTTCGCCGTCAGCGTTTTATAGCGACAGGGACCCCCATATACTACCTAATAAATGTTTTAACCCCTTGATTGCCCCCTAGTTAACCCTTTCACCACTGATCACTGTATAACCGTTACGGGTGACGCTGGTTAGTTTGTTTATTTTTTATAGTGTCAGGGCACCCGCCGTTTATTACCGAATAAAGATTTAGCCCCCTGATCACCCGACGGTGATATGCGTCGCCCCAGGCAGCGTCAGATTAGCGCCAGTACCGCTAACACCCACGCACGCAGCATACGCCTCCCTTAGTGGTATAGTATCTGTACGGATCAATATCTGATCCGATCAGATCTATACTAGCGTCCCCAGCAGTTTAGGGTTCCCAAAAACACAGTGTTAGCAGGATCAGCCCAGATACCTGCTAGCACCTGCGTTTTGCCCCTCCGCCCAGCTCGGCCCAGCCCACCCAAGTGCAGTATCGATCGATCACTGTCACTTACAAAACACTAAACGCATAACTGCAGCGTTCGCAGAGTCAGGCCTGATCCCTGCGATCGCTAACAGTTTTTTTGGTAGCATTTTGGTGAAATGGCAAGCACCAGCCCCAGGCAGCGTCAGGTTAGTCCCAGTACCGCTAACACCCACGCACCGTACACCTCCCTTAGTGGTATAGTATCTGAACGCATCAATATCTGATCCGATCAGATCTATACTAGCGTCCCCAGCAGTTTAGGGTTCCCAAAAACGCAGTGTTAGCGGGATCAACCCAGATACCTGCTAGCAACTGCGTTTTACCCCTCCGCCCGGCCCAGCCCAGCCCACCCAAGTGCAGTATCGATCGATCACTGTCACTTACAAAACACTAAACGCATAACTGCAGCGTTCGCAGAGTCAGGCCTGATCCCTGCGATCGCTAACAGTTTTTTTTGTAGCGTTTTGGTGAACTGGCAAGCACCAGCCCCAGGCAGCGTCAGGTTAGTGCCAGTAGCGCTAACACCCACGCACGCACCGTACACCTCCCTTAGTGATATAGTATCTGAACTGATCAATATCTGATCCGATCAGATCTATACTGGCGTCCCCAGCAGTTTAGGGTTCCCAAAAACGCAGTGTTAGCGGGATCAGCCCAGATACCTGCTAGCACCTGCGTTTTGCCCCTCCGCCCGGCCCAGCCCAGCCCACCCAAGTGCAGTATCGATCGATCACTGTCACTTACAAAACACTAAATGCATAACTGCAGCGTTCGCAGAGTCAGGCCTGATCCCTGCGATCGTTAACAGTTTTTTTGGTAGCGTTTTGGTGAACTGGCAAGCGCCAGCGGCCTAGTACACCCCGGTCGTAGTCAAACCAGCACTGCAGTAACACTTGGTGACATGGCGAGTCTCATAAGTGCAGTTCAAGCTGGTGAGGTGGCAAGCACAAATAGTGTCCCGCTGCCACCAAGAAGACAAACACAGGCCCGTCATGCCCATAGTGCCCTTCCTGCTGCATTCGCCAATCCTAATTGGGAACCCACCACTTCTGCAGCGCCCGTACTTCCCCCATTCACATCCCCAACCAAATGCAGTCGGCTGCATGAGAGGCATTTTTATGTCCTCCCGAGTACCCCTACCCAACGAACCCCCCCCAAAAAAGATGTTGTGTCTGCAGCAAGCGCGGATATAGGCGTGACACCCGCTATTATTGTCCCTCCTGTCCTGACAATCCTGGTCTTTGCATTGGTGAATGTTTTGAACGCTACCATTCACTAGTTGAGTATTAGCGTAGGGTACAGCATTGCACAGACTAGGACACACTTTCACAGGGTCTCCCAAGATGCCATCGCATTTTGAGAGACCCGAACCTGGAACCGGTTACAGTTATAAAAGTTACAGTTACAAAAAAAGTGTAAAAAAAAAAAAAAAAAAACACAAACAAAAATATAAAATAAAAAATAATAGTTGTCGTTTTATTGTTCTCTCTCTATTCTCTTTCTCTCTATTCTCTCTATTGTTCTGCTCTTTTTTACTGTATTCTATTCTGCAATGTTTTATTGTTATTATGTTTTATCATGTTTGCTTTTCAGGTCTGCAATTTTTTATACTTTACCGTTTACTGTGCTTTATTGTTAACCATATTTTTGTCTTCAGGTACAGCATTCACGACTTTGAGTGGTTATACCAGAATGATGCTTGCAGGTTTAGGTATCATCTTGGTATCATTCTTTTCAGCCAGCAGTCGGCTTTCATGTAAAAGCAATCCTAGCGGCTAATTAGCCTCTAGACTGCTTTTACAAGCAGTGGGAGAGAATGCCCCCCCCACCGTCTTCCGTGTTTTTCTCTGGCTCTGCTGTCTCAACAGGGAACCTGAGAATGCAGCCGGTGATTCAGCCAGCTGACCATAGAGCTGATCAGAGACCAGAGTGGCTCCAAACATCTCTATGGCCTAAGAAACCGGAAGCTACGAGCATTTTATGACTTAGATTTCGCCGGATGTAAATAGCGCCATTGGGAAATTGGGAAAGCATTTTATCATACCGATCTTGGTGTGGTCAGATGCTTTGAGGGCAGAGGAGAAATCTAGGGTCTAATAGACCCCAATTTTTTCAAAAAAGAGTACCTGTCACTACCTATTGCTATCATAGGGGATATTTACATTCCCTGAGATAACAATAAAAATGATTAAAAAAAAAAAAAAATGAAAGGAACAGTTTTAAAATAAGATAAAAAAGCAAAAAAATAATAAAGAAAAAAAAAAAAAAAAAAAAAAAAAAAAAGCACCCCTGTCCCCCCTGCTCTCGCGCTAAGGCGAACGCAAGCGTCGGTCTGGCGTCAAATGTAAACAGCAATTGCACCATGCATGTGAGGTATCACCGCGACGGTCAGATCGAGGGCAGTAATTTTAGCAGTAGACCTCCTCTGTAAATCTAAAGTGGTAACCTGTAAAGGCTTTTAAAGGCTTTTAAAAATGTATTTATTTTGTTGTCACTGCACGTTTGTGCGCAATTGTAAAGCATGTCATGTTTGGTATCCATGTACTCGGCCTAAGATCATCTTTTTTATTTCATCAAACATTTGGGCAATATAGTGTGTTTTAGTGCATTAAAATGTAAAAAAGTGTGTTTTTTCCCCAAAAAATGCGTTTGAAAAATCGCTGCGCAAATACTGTGTGAAAAAAAAAAATTAAACACCCACCATTTTAATCTGTAGGGCATTTTCTTTAAAAAAATATATAATGTGTGGGGGTTCAAAGTAATTTTCTTGCAAAAAAAAATAATTTTTTCATGTAATCAAAAAGTGTCAGAAAGGGCTTTGTCTTCAAGTGGTTAGAAGAGTGGGTGATGTGTGACATAAGCTTCTAAATGTTGTGCATAAAATGCCAGGACAGTTCAAACCCCTCCAAATGACCCCATTTTGGAAAGTAGACACCCCAAGCTATTTGCTGAGAGGCATGTCGAGTCCATGGAATATTTTATATTGTGACACAAGTTGCGGGAAAGAGACAAATTATTATTATTTTTTTTTTTTTTTGCACAAAGTTGTCACTAAATGATATATTGCTCAAACATGCCATGGGAATATGTGAAATTACACCCCAAAATACATTCTGTTGCTTCTCCTGAGTATGGGGATACCACATGTGTGAGACTTTTTGGGAGCCTAGCCACGTATGGGACCCCGAAAACCAAGCACCGCCTTCAGGCTTTCTAAGGGCGTAAATTTTTGATTTCACTCTTCACTGCCTATCACAGTCTCGGAGGCCATGGAATGCCCAGGTGGCACAAACCCCCCCCAAATGACCCCATTTTGGAAAGTAGACACCCCAAGCTATTTGCTGAGAGGTATAGTGAGTATTTTGCAGACCTCACTTTTTGTCACAAAGTTTTGAAAATTAAAAAAAGAAAAAAAAAATTTTTTTTTTTGTCTTTCTTCATTTTCAAAAACAAATGAGAGCTGCAAAATACCCAAATAGCTTGGGGTGTCTACTTTCCAAAATGGGGTCATTTGGGGGGGGTTTGTGCCACCTGGGCATTCCATGGCCTCCGAAACTGTGATAGGCAGTGAAGAGTGAAATCAAAAATGTACACCCTTAGAAATCCTGAAGGCGGTGATTGGTTTTCGGGGTCCCGTACGCGGCTAGGCTCCTAAAAAGTCCCACACATGTGGTATCCCTGTACTCAAGAGAAGCAGCAGAATGTATTTTGGGGTGCAATTCCACATATGCCCATGACCTGTGTGAGCAATATATCATTTAGTGACAACTTTGTGCAAAAAAAAAATAAATAAATTGTCACTTTCCCGCAACTTGTGTCAAAATATAAAATATTCCATGGACTCAACATGCCTCTCAGCAAATAGCTTGGGGTGTCTACTTTCCAAAATGGGGTCATTTGGGGGGGGGTTGTGCCATCTGGGCATTTTATTGCCTTCAAAACTGTGATAGGTAGTGAGGAGTAAAATCAAAAATGTACGCCCTTAGAAATCCTGAAGGCAGTGATTGGTTTTCGGGGCCCCGTATGCGGCTAGGCTCCCAAAAAGTCCCACACATGTGGTATCCCCATACTCAGGAGAAGCAGCTAAATGTATTTTGGGGTGCAATTCCACATATGCCCATGGCCTGTGTGAGCAATATATCATTTAGTGACAACTTTTTGTAATTTTTTTTTTTTTTTTTTTCATTATTCAATCACTTGGGACAAAAAAAATGAATATTCAATGGGCTCAACATGCCTCTCAGCAATTTCCTTGGGGTGTCTACTTTCCAAAATGGGGTCATTTGTGGGGGTTTTGTACTGCCCTGTCATTTTAGCACCTCAAGAAATGACATAGGCAGTCATAAATTAAAGACTGTGTAAATTCCAGAAAATGTACCCTAGTTTGTAGGCGCTATAACTTTTGCGCAAACCAATAAATACACACTTATTGACATTTTTTTTACCAAAGACATGTGGCCAAATACATTTTGGCCTAAATGTATGACTAAAATTGAGTTTATTGGATTTTTTTTAGAACAAAAAGTAGAAAATATCATTTTTTTTCAAAATTTTCGGTCTTTTTCCGTGTATAGCGCAAAAAATAAAAACGGCAGAGGTGATCAAATACCATCAAAAGAAAGCTCTATTTGTGGGAAGAAAAGGACGCAAATTTCGTTTGGTTACAGCATTGCATGACCGCGCAATTAGCAGTTAAAGCGACGCAGTGCCAAATTGTAAAAAGTGCTCTGGTCAGGAAGGGGGTAAATCCTTCCGGGGCTGAAGTGGTTAAAGGAGAAAACTTACCTTAATATCATTCTTCTGCAGGACCTGAATTATGGCAGAACGGGTCTCTGGAATAATGATTCCCAGAGCCTGGGGGGAGATTACAGTCAAGAACTTGATGTCCTGCAGACTTCTCCCCATCCCCAAGTACCGCAAGGTGGCAACGGGCCTCTGCTCGGGAGTGATGGCTTGCCACATGCAGGTGTCCTGCTTCATAATATAAGGGGACAGCAAAGCCAGCAGACGGTGAAAAACGGGGTCCATCATCCGGACATAATTCCTGAAATCATCAGGATTATTCTCCTGGATCTCCCGCAACAAAGGAATGTGCAAGAATTGGTCATGCTGGAGCAACCAATTCTTCGTTCATAAACTCCTTCTCGCCCTGTTCAAAAAAAAGTTGAACTAAAGTTTTAAAAAATTGCTAGGTGGTTGAGTTTTTATAGTATATAATGTTTTTTTACTAAAAAGATTAGTTCCTCCTAGGAATTTTAATTTTTTTTTGTAAATTCTTTCTATAGACTAGGAAACTCACATTGCAAAAATTTTGCATGCATTCTCCATGTTTCTGACATAGATACAAGTAGAGGTACCCCCGCTGAGTGTAGTGGTCTGTCTGTCACCCTGCTCAGCCAGGCACACCCTTTTTCAAACATCCAGAGACAAGAAAGCAGTCCTTGCACTTGTTTTGTTGTATTTTATTGAGGGGAATTTAACTTGGATGGGGATAGGAACTTATGGGATGCCCAGGTAATTGACAATCAAAGTAAGTTTGGGACCAACTATATACACCATGGTATATACAATCTCCTCTTCTCCTCCTGCACTTCCTTGCTTGCAGATTATCACTCCTCACTCCTCCAGCACATCACTTGCTTGCACTTCCTGGATCAGCTAGCACTGTAGGCCTGACACTGGCTCAGCCAGGCCCAAAGCAGATGCCCTTTGCAAGCAGGGACTGTGGGCCCCTATGGTGTAGCAAAAATAGAAAGTTCCAGTGCTAGCTGTGCCTGTGGCTACTGCTCTCAGCACCACCTCTTCAGGCACTGTCAGCCCTCCTGGCTGCAGCTGCCCTTCTCCACTGCCCATGCCACCACAATCCTCCAGACTGGCTCTGCACCCATCCCAGACTGCTGCATCTCAGTTCTCTCAGGCGTGCCTCCCAGCCCTCCCTACTGTGTGAACACTCACTAGCCCTCTTGGCTGCCTCTGTGGAACTCCTGGAGAATTGCCCGATAGTGTTCTTCCGCTGTCCTCTCATGCTCCTCCTGTTCCTCCTGGTCAGGACATCTCTGTGGGTTGTAAGAGGATCCCATCTGCACCCCAGCCCAGGCTCAAGGTCACCCGCCCAGACTGGGGAGCTCCCTCTTCCACCCGATCAACTCCTCCCCAGCTGGGCTGACCCTGGGTATTTAAGGAGACCTGCCCCCTACCAATACAGATTGGGGATTGGTCAGGGCTCCTCAGAATACCCCAGGCAGCTCCACCTGCCCTCTCCACCTCTCTTTCCAAAAAACACCAGAACATTCTGGAAAGAAGTGGGAGGTACTGGTGAAGCTACCTGTGAGTCACCCAGCTCTACTCTGAGTCACTCCCTTCTCAGATCAAAAAAACTAATTTACCTACTGTCAAAAAAAAAACACACACACTATCACTCCTAGCACACTAGAGGGTGCTAAATACAGATGAATAAAGACCAAAATCAAGACATGTATAGGTGATAATAGATATCAATAGATAATGACAGTATTCAGCAGTGGTATCAGGAGGGGGAGGCTGAAGCCCAGAGTGTGCCCCTAAAAAGCCCCGGTTCTCGATATTCCTAAATGCATTATTAGCCCCGAGCCATTTAGACAGGCAACAGGGAACAATCTCCCGCTTATCCAGCGCGGCCGAGTGATGTACAAAAAGTCCCGCCTCTGGGACCCAGCTCCTATGATGGATGTCACACTGGTCCAATGCCTGGACCGCGGAACGTCCATCATAGGCGCTGCGGAGACCAGGAGGAGGCCGGAATGACACTGCGGCCGCGCTGGGCACTGGGAGATCCCTGCTTGCTCTGTGTAAATGGGTTGGCGGCTTTTCTATCCTGGCTCTGGCTGCTTGGTGCCTGCAGGGCTGTCTGAGTGGTGGTGAATGCCGGGATGCGTGTACTCGCACACTACAGATAAGGCTGAGCAGCAGCAATCTGTGTGCAGGGATATGAAAATTTTGTTTCAGTGATTGAATTCCGGTTATTAAATAAGAGCTGAAATTTGTAAAACAAGTGCCAAAAGGTGCCAAATGTGGCACCGGAGGGGAGGGGGGGAGAGGAGGCAGATAAGCGGAGCTTCCACTTTTGGGTGGAGCTCTTTAACATGAAAACATATGACTTCACATCCATTGTACATAGTTTATAAAAAGCCGCTCTTCTATGTAATGAAAAGTCCTAATTTTAAGTTTAATGTCCCCCCCCTCTGCAGTGGCGATTTGGTAAAGATTAAAGCCCATGTACTAAATTCTGTCCTGAGGAAACCTTTGTATGATATGAATGTGACTATAAATACCGCACATTAGGGGGACATAAAGAGTGTTTGAGTTTGCAGGTAATGAGCAGACACAGGACCCATTGTAACAGCCCAGGCAATAATATCCCTGTGCGGGAGCTGCACAGGGAGCCTCTGTCAGACAGCTCGCTCCCCCTGCGTTGTGTGCACAAGGATTAGGGTCAGTTAGGTCTCCCACCTGAGGAAGGTTCGAGGTGGGGTGTTAACAGGAAGACAGGAGAAGGGGGGGGGGGTGGAGAAGAAAGCTCTTTAGTTGTAAGAGGCATTCACAATTATGTAAGACGGCTTAGCAGCACAGTGTCCTATTTATACAGGTTTGCTGGCTCACACAGAAGCCTGTGATACTCGAAATTAAGTCAAATAATATGACACGGCCTGCTCACAAGGACGCAGTGTCAAGAAGAAGAGCTGGCTAAATATAACTGGTTGTGCATTGTGGGTGTTGAGGCAGGGAATGCAAAGAATAAGGAACACTTGAGCCAGTTTTCACTGATCAGTGACTCTTCAGGTCCAAAAAATGAAATATGAAATAAAAAAGGTACATTGAACCCGAAATGTTAGCACTTTTAATAAAAAAAAACAAAACCAAAGCCAAGCGACTAACAAAGTAGTTACATAGAACCAAACAAAAGACTCACAGCCATCAAGTTCAACCTAAAGACAAAACGAATTAAAGTGGACCTAAGTGGTTAGCACTTCTGCCTAGGGTCGTCGGTTTGAATCCCAACCTTGTCGCTATCTGCATGGAGTTTGCATGTTCTCCCTGTGCCTGTGTGAGTTTCCTCTGGGTATTCTGGTTTTCTCTTACACTCTGAAGACATGCTGGTAGGTTAATTGGCTTCTGTCCAAATTAACCTTAGTATTAATATGAGTAAAGCTGGCTAAGATGGATAATATTCATCCTTGGGGAGGTGTGATGATTGTTTGGTATTTGACAGAGGTGGCACTATAGTGGAACCTATGATCCTTTCAAGCAAGATGTCCTTTTATCATGTTCAGTGATCCCTTGGGTTCTTCTGTACCTTCTCTGATCCCTTGAAGAAAAAAAGTTTCCAAACCCATCAGGATATGAGAATACTATACCCAAACTGTTGTTATGATTGTTTACTTTAACACTGGTCTGTCATTTTTAATTGAGGTGTTATAATATGTGAGCAGGCTGAGGTGGATGGAGTAATCCTCCCCGCTGTGTTATTGTATTCTAACAGCGAGGACTCCTCTGCTGTCAGAATACATTGAACCGCGTTGCTGCCCATTGGCTGAAGGCACTGATCCAATTAATATCTTCTATCATTCCCATTCGACAGAGGCTGATCATTAGATCGACTTTTCTCAAGCGGGAACGGCCCTAGATAGTTCAAAATTCAGCTGAACCAACCAAATTTCAATCCATCTATGGACAGTCTTTTTGTAAGCTCTATGAGGGCAGGGACTGATGTGATTGTACAATATACTGTATACGGTATATGTAAAGCCCTAAATAAATTGTCAGTGTTTTATAAATACTTGTAATAAATTAATAAAGTGTTCGCCTGAAAAGAAGGAAAATATACTTACCTCAGTGCTGACTCGGATGCTTCCGGGAGGCATGGGTGATGTCACTGTGACTCCCTGCTAGGGATGAGCTAGTATCCAAACACGTGTTACTGAAGATGCCCTATGGGAGGGGTGAAACATGCTGGGCGGAGTTAATCGGTGATGTCACATCCGACCAGTGGATTGCATGCCGCAGCGGCACTTCCGTGTTCGACACTTCTCAGTACATGCACCAAGTGTTATTCAATGTGTGTGTTTGTACAATAAAGTGGAGTTACACTATGGAGGGCCTCCTCTTTGTTTGTCCTTTTACATGGCGAGAGTCACATTTTGTGAAGAGTGGTATTGAGCATAATACATTGCACCAGAGGTGAGGTGAGAAATGGAAAGGAGACCAAACTGAGAGTATGTCATACTTTTAAAGCCTGCAGAGAACAAATGCTTATGACTCTTAAATCTTTAGCATAGAGTCCACAAGCTCTGGTGAGTGTGGGACCACTTGAGGGGGGCTTGGTGCCGAGTTTGGTGCATGCGGAAGAGTAACGTGGTCTGCACAGCAGGACACAGTATTTTGATTGCACAAGACTCTAATTTGAGCACCAGCACTTTACAAAGAGTCTAATAAGGACACTTAGGACTTTTTTTTGGATCATGAGCCATTTATTATATTTTATGATGATTATTTAATATAGTTATTTATTTATATATAGCACTTACAGATTAGATGTACAGGATAGCGTGGTGAGTTTCTATACACCTAGGATCCAAACATGCCCGAGCTCATCTCTACTCGTTGCAGACTTGGAAGCCTGAAATTCCGCAAGAATATTCTTTGGGATGAAATTCTAACTGCTTTAAGAGCTCTGCTGGGAGGCATGGTGACATCACTGGTTTTTCCCAGAAGCATTGGAAGTCAGCTCTGTTGTTCTCACTTATATGTGAGGACTACAGATCTCCCTCCCATCTATGTTATGGAGAAGAAGAGGGATAGGTGCGCCGTCTATTAAAAAATTCTGTGTTGCAACTGCGGGAGTGAGGTCATCGATCAGCCATTCAACTGGCCAAAGCCCTTGAACCCGGAAGAAAGACCGGGTGAAGATAGAATTCCCGTTAGCAGTGAAAATGTGCCACTGGAGGGATCCGTTTTACAGGTATGTCTTTCATAATGTGCTAGTATGCATACTAGCACATACTAGCACATAATGCTAACTTGCAGGGGACCTTTTTTTTTTCTTTTTTCTTTTTGGTTGCGGTTTACTACTGCTTCAAGAAAACTAATGCAGCCACAACATATAAGGTTGGTAAGCTGCAATATATTAAATTTTTTGTTTTTGTGTTTAAATATGCTTTAAATTAAATACCATGTATCCTCAGAACTCTAAACCCACAGATCCAGATGAAGGCAAAAAAAAAGCCTTATAAGGCTCTGAAATTTGTTCTAACAGGGAACAAATAGTTTCTTATCCCCACAAACAGTCAGATACACCATGGAGCAACAACCTGCAGTAGCCAGTTATATTTTGGGCATTTAGAAAAAAATCTGGCTCTACAACAATCTGCTGAGCTGGCTAGAACCAGTTCCTGTTGAGGACTAATCCACATTTTCACAGCTCTTACTGAAAAGAATCCAAAGCCCAAATATTAAACTGCCATTTCTAAACATTATGTACATGCAACAGCTGTACTTAAATTGACCTCGTCATTACAAGGTCACCTAAAAGGAAAGGTCTTGCCCTGTATATATCATATATACTTACCTTTCCGAAGGGTCGAATACCTACAGAAGCTATGGACGAGTTAAGTAGCACCATTTTAAGGCATAGGTTTTAAGACAGGGGATAAGATTTAAACAGAGAGCAGGCAAGAGCTTAAAGTTCTCCAGCAAAAGCAAAAAGGCTCTCCCCCACATTGCAAGGATTAATGCTCATTTAGGTGTAGGGAAACAAGAAAAGCAGTTTTACTAACCTGATCCTCTGTTTTTGCAGTGCTGTAAGACCAACACTGTAGCTTCTTCTTCCCTATAATCTGGTGTTTACAGATCTTCTGATGTCATCAAGACCAATGCAGGTTCCATAGCCCTCCATTAAATGTGAGGACATAGAGGGACTGTCCACCACTGGAGCATAGGGTAGTAGAGGAGGGCATTGTCTGTAGACAAAGCATTGAGGATTGAATAAGTAAAACTGCTTTTTCTATCCCGTAAGTGAGAATTTAACACATGCGAGGGAGGATTTTTACTTTCCTGGAGTTGGGCTTTTGATTTCTTTACACAAAATTCACACAACTTTCACCTGAAATCACAAAATACTATTTTACTTTTTTTCATACTTTGTTGCAGTGCTGCTGATATCCCACAGCAGTGGCGGCTGGTGCTCAAAATGTTTTGGGGGGGTGCAAACAAACTGAAAAAAAAAACATCAATTGCAGCCTCATTGTGCCATCAATTGCAGCCACTGTGCCCATAAAATGCAGCCACTGTGCCCCATAAAATGTAGCCACTGTGCCCATAAAATGCAGCCACTGTGCACATCCAATGCAGCCTGTGCCCATCATATGCAGCCTCTGTGCCCATCATACGCAGCTTCTGTGCCCATCATATGCAGCCACTGTGACCCCTCCCCCCCGCTCGCTGTCTGACCGGGACTTACCCCATCCTGGTGGCGGGTCAGCCAAGTCCACCTTTTTTGAAGCCTATTAGAGCCTATGGCTCTAATCAGGTGCTTCAAAAAAAAAAAAACCCCGCCGCTGGAATTCAGGCGCCTGGTGTCCAAAAAGGGGCCGGACGCCTGAATAGGGGGTGGCTACAGCAGCCATGGATAGATTCATGCTATGCATGAATCTATCCATTCTACACAGAGGGGTTGCTGGAGAGAGGGGGCGGCGCCTGTGCGCCCTTAATGGACGCACTGCCACTGTCCCACTGTTTACATCCACCTTCTGTCTACATGCAATCCAGGGATGGCTGCATGGCATTTCTCAGGCAGGTTTCCTGCTGGTAACATCAGTTGATCATGCCTGTGTAAAATGTGCTAAAACAGCCCCTTATAGTCTCCATCGGAAGCCCATGTGACAGGGTGACAACACGAAAGCACAAATAGGAGACAGGGACAGAGCATTGCCACCATAATTAGAAGTGTCTGAACAAAGACCTTCATGGCAGCATCACCAGATATTATTTTAATGACAGTTTCAGATTTACAAATATTGAAAATTATTTTTAAAACATTAAGCTCTTGCCACCCACGTACGGCTCATGTACAGTGGCAAAGAGGGTGGGCTTTAACGCCCACATGCCGTACATATGCGTCCACGGACTGCAGAGGTTTTTGTGTTGAGAGCGGGCTCACGGCACACTTCCAGCACAGTGATCAAGCTGTCAAAGACAGCTCCTGATCTTTAGTAATGATTGAAAGCTGGCAGATCTGGCTTCCAATCATGTGACAGCCAATCACAGTGGTCATGTGATCAGCTAGACCTTCTCAACCCTCCAGGTTTAAAAACCCAGTTAAAAGGATGATGAGGCTGGGCAGGAAGGGGCCAACATGGTAACACCCATACAAGATGTTAGTGATTGGATTTACATTTACTTTGAGATAGTAGAACAAAAGACAACTTTGTTAGCAGGTTGTGTTCCTGGAGTTGGTTTATATGCAAAGATTTCTTGTTTCCCCTGTTTTGTGCCTTTAATGGCTTTTAACCACTTCCCATACGGGCCAAATCTGGCACTTCGCTCTTACATGCAAAAATCTATTTTTTTTCTAGAAAATTATTCATAACCCCCAAACATTATATATGTTTCTTTAGCAGAGACTGTAGGGATAAAATGGCGGTTGTTGCAACTTTTTATGTCACATGGTATTTGTGCAGCAGTTTTTCAAATGCAGTTCACGACAGTTTCACAAATTAAAAAAAAAAAACAGTAAATTCAGCCCAATTTTTTTGTATAATGTGAAAGATGATGTTTCGCCAAGTAAATAGATATCTAACATATTATGCTTTAAAATTGCGCACACTCGTGGAATGGCACCAAACTTTAGTACTTAAAAATCTCCATAGGCGACACTTTAAAATTTCTTACAGGTTACCAGTTTAGAGTTACAGAGGTGGTCTTGGGCTAAAATTGTTGCTCTTCTTCTAACGCACGCGGCGATACCACACATATGTGATTTGAACGCTGTTTACATATGTGGGCGCGACTTAGGTATGGGTTCGCTTCTGTGTGCGAGCACGCGGGGACGGGAAGGCTTTAAATTTTTTTTATTCTGTATTTTACTATTTTTTTTTTTTTTTTACACTTTCTCTTTAAAATTTTCTGGAAACACCGAGATAAAAAAAAAAAAAACTGTCTCGGCCTTTTCAGCCGCGTCCCCGGAATTGTTTGCTTCCGGCTGCCCGGACGTGATGTCATAACGTCGCGCCAGGCTTCCGAGGACCATCTGGTCACCAGAAATCTCTATGCTCAACTCCAGCTTGCCGATCGCACGGGCGAGCCGATAGAAGCACCAGAGAGCGGCGGGAGGGGGGCGTCTCCTCCTGCCGCCTGTAAGAACGATCAAGTAGCTGAACTGCCGCTATAATTGTCCTTAGTGCACAGAATCGCCGGCTGTAAGAAAGGATATCTGGATGATGCCTGTAGTCATATGACGTACCTTGGGCGGGAAGTGGTTTTAAAATAGGAGGAAAAGCTAAAATAACCCACATTTAAAACGTCTCCTGCCCACTGCTCTTCTACAGGCGATTTGTAAGAAATCATGCCTTTATTTCTTTCAAATTAGTTATTAGGAAGGATATAAACAATAAGGTGAATACTTTTACTTAATTTGCATTCAATACAGGCACTAAAAACTGTTCGAGCATGTGCTGTGCATATAAAGCTGTAGATTAGGCATCCTTAAATGGTGGACCATGGTCCAGAGGGAGTAACAGTTCTTTCCAAACCACCAGCCAGCTAGTTTTCCCCTTTCTCACAGTGACTGGTTGTTTGAACCACCAGCGAACTAACAACCAATGGTGTAATTTTCCCTGCCTCCAGCATCAAAAGAGCATGGAAATTGAACTTATTCTGTCTAGACCTACAGCCTATTCTGCCTGGCGATAGGGGGTACTCTGATGGACGCACCTGATGTAAGAGGGCACTCTGATGGGAGAACATTGATTGTGACTTCAAAAGTAAGGGGACCCTCTGATGGGGACACTCTGGTGAGGGTTTCTGATGGAAGAAGTCACTAACGGTGACACCTGATGTAGGGGGCATTCTGGTGGGGGCTCCTGATGTAAGGGGAGACACTAAAAATGACACTTGATGTAAGGGGGCACTTTGATAGGGACACTTGTTGTAATGGGGGCACTCTGATAGGGATACCTGATGTAAGGGGTCATTCTGATGGAGACACCTGAAGTAAGGGGGCACTCTAATGAGGACACCTGATGTAAGGGGCATGAAGATAGGTTCACTTGATGTAAGGGGGACCTCTAATGTGAACACTAGAGCTAAGGGGGCACTGAGATGGGGTCACCTATTGTAAGCTGGGACTCTGGTGGGGTCACGTGATGTAAGGGGGCAATCTGATAGGGACACCTGATGTAACAGGGTATTCTGAAAACCTCATTGAATGGGTCACTGATGGGAAACCTGATGTAAGGGGGTACTTGGGTGGGGACTCCTGATTTACGGGGCACACTGAAAATGACACTTGATGTAAGGGGTCACTGTAATAGAGACACTTGATGTAAGGGGGCACAGTGATGGGGACACCTGATGTAGGGAACTGCACTGAAAAATTTACACTATATACTATTAAACTGCAAATTGTACATTGCTCATTTTTTGATAGACATAAAATGACTCTATACAGTATATATATGGAATCACAGCACAAACATGAGGCCTCTCACTGACAGACCTTCCTAAATTTGAACTCAAGACCTTTGCTGTAAATGGTGTAAAAATAAACTAATATATGGTATATCAAAACTATGTCATGTGCACTTTTTTCTAAATACCTTTAATTTAAGTGGTTATCCCAAAGCTTTGCTGTAACGTGACCACTTGGAAGATTAAAAAAAACATTTACAAGATTTCCCTCCTAATTCTATCTACCAATGCTGAAAAGGTATTTAATAGGGTGAACTGGTCCTTCTTAATTGAAACTGTTCACCACTTAGGCCTAGAAAAACGGATGATGTGCTGGATAACTGCCATTTACTTTCAACCACCTGTACATGTCAAAGTAAATAGACATCTCTCCGCTCCATTCCCGATTACGAATTGGACATGACAGGGCTGCCCCCTCTCCCTATTAACCCTTATACTGACACTAGATCCTTTCTTTCGTAGGATTGGAAATCATCTGGATATAATAGGACCGTGTTTAGGGACACCCTTTCCTCAGTCGCAGCATATGCCGATGACATTCTTTTTCTCTTACGAATCCACTTATCTCCCTACCGAATCTCCTATCTGAACTACACTCTTATGGGGCCCTATGTATCAATAATCACAAATCTGAAGCCCTGAACATTTCTCTGTCTTCCTCCATGGCCAATCACCCAAGCTTACCTTCCTGTTTAAGTGGGCAACATTCCACCTTAGATACCTGGACACTTACCTCCAAAGCCACATAGAGAACGTTTTTGAGCACATTTTTCCATACATTTTCTTAGTGTGACAGATATAATACAATCAAGATCAATATTAAGCCTCATCTGCTATATTTCTTAAAGGCTCTACCAGTCCATATTCCGTATTCTTTCTTGAAGGCTGTCAATAGGATGTTTTTTTAACTTTTCTTTGGCCCCACAAACCACCACGCCTCCCACAATCAATCGTACTGCTCACAAAACTGCAAGATGGAATGGAGTTACCAGATGTTGCCCCCAACAAGCTGCTTGCCACCTGAGTAGGGTAATATATTGGTGCAATTGTACTTCTGCAAAACAATGGGTGTCCATTGAGCAGGCCACTGTAGGTCCGCCTTGAAGATTTTGCCTTGGTGCCTGAATGACGTTCCACTAATAAGGAGTGGAGAGGGGTCTCTCAAATTTCTTCCTACAGTAGGATAAACTTGGCGCATATGCTCCAATGTTTTCCAGAAGAAAACCCTTTCTCCCGATCCCTCTCCACTCCTCACCATTATTGGGAATCCAGTTTTTAGCTCGGGTCTTTCTGACCCAGGCTTTCAAATCTTGAAAAGAAATGGACTATTCCAGGCTAGACACTTTATAACTGCAGACCGATGGCCCTTGAGAGCACAACTTCTTGCTAGCCTGGCTTATGCCATCCTCTCTTTTTTTTTTCTGGCTTCCCTACCATCAGCCTTGCATTTCAATTATCAGTTCACATCCTTTGAGCTCCCTTGTTCGAAAAAGTCTCTATTGTGACATATAGTTCAAATTGCCCTCTCTAAGAGGGAAACTGACCATGGACATTACCTTCAACAACAAACAGATTGAGAGCAGGGGAGGATCCAGGGGGGGGGCAACGGGGCAATTGCCCCCTCCGAGAAATGCGGGTGAGTGTGAGAGAGCCGGCGGGCGGCTCCGTGAGAGAGCCGCCGGGCGGCTCCATAGGTGAGAGAGCCGGCGGGCGGCTCCGTAAGTGAGAGAGCCGGCGGGCGGCTCCATAGGTGAGAGAGCCGGCGGGCGGCTCCGTAAGTGAGAGAGCCGCCGGGCGGCTCCATAGGTGAGTGAGCCACCGGGCGGCTCCGCAGGAGAGAGACAGCGGGCTGGCCCAGCGGCTCAGTTGGTGAGATGTGCCGCTCAATGTGTTTGTGGGCTGCTGGCCGATCAGGGAGCCGGCGGGTGGGGGAGCAGAGAGATGACATCATCTCTCACCGCCCAGCGCCCGCCCTGCATCCCTGCAGTTCCCCCCTCACCATGCAGGCAGCTGCGGCAACAGAGAGATTACATCATGTCTCTGCTGCCCGTCTCTGGGACACAAGAGACCACCTTAGCAGGTGGCAAGTGACAATCTTCATCTGGTGACAGGCGACGTGGCAAGTGACAATCCGCAACATTTGGCAGGCGACGTGGCAAGTGACAATCTTCATCTGGTGACAGGCGACGTGGCAAATGACAATCCGCAACATGCGGCAGGCAACGTGGCAAGTGATAATCTGCATCTGGTGACAGGCGACGTGGCAAGTGACAATCTGCATCTGGTGACAAGCGACGTGGCAAGTGACAATCCACATGTGGCAGGCGACGTGGCAAGTGACAATCTGCATCTGGTGACAAGCGATGTGGCAAGTGACAATCCGCAACATGTGGCAGGCGACATGGCAAGTGACAATCTGCATCTGGTGACAGGCAACGTGGCAAGTGACAATCCGCAACATGTGGCAGGCGACGTGGCAAGTGACAATCTGCATCTGGTGACAGGCAACGTGGCAAGTGACAATCCGCAACATGTGGCAGGCGACGTGGCAAGTGACAATCTGCATCTGGTGACAGGCGACGTGGCAAGTGACAATCTGCAAAATGTGGCAGACGACGTGGCAAGTGACAATGTGCATCTGGTGACAAGCGACGTGGCACACTCGGGGCTCCCACTGATTCTGCATTATGGTGAGTTAAACTATTTAATTTTTTATAACAATGTAATAATAGTAATAATGCGCTTCAATCATCCTGACACCATAACAACCATGGTGCCGTGATGATTGAAGCGCCAACACCAGCCATTTCCCGATAGATGTACCCCAAAAAATATATTTTCTGGCAGTGCCCCTCCCGAGACTAGACTCTGGATCCACCCCTGAATGAGAGGATCCTGCTTTTTACCTATAAGACATCCATTTGCTCTAGATATCAATAGTCAGGCTTTAAACTCCTGACACAATGGTACTATACACAGAATTGGGTCATAGGATGTTCCCCCATTGCACAGTAACATGTTGAAGATGCAGAGAAGAGACCAGCATTTTGCTGGTCATAACATAGACTTCACTTTTGGACCAAGGCCTGGTGCATAATCCAGAAGTGTATGGACTACAAGATCCCTTGGGATCTGGCCTTCTTTCTGCTTCATCACAACGGCATCTGTGAGACCTATAAACCAATAGACACTCCATTGTACCATTGTTGGTGCAGCAAAAAGTTCTCCTGGAAACAAGGACCAATGGTCACCGTTTGCTGACGAGTTTTATGGAAATCAACAAGATGGAGGACTTGATCCAATAGAGTGGGGCAAAACAATTCTTGAAATAAATGGTGCTGCTGGCATGACACTGTATACTCAGATGCTTATGCATCCCTGGTAAATTCAATTCTTTGTGGTACTGATTGTTGAGTGTGCTCAGCTTCTTGAGGTTTGAACTTTAAAGCGCTGGGGGACAGATGGTAGAAGAGGCTACCACGTGCCCTGGTGTACAGGGTGACAGGCTCTACAAGTTTTTTAGTGAGTTTTGGTCAAATTAGGTGCACAATTGCTATAACTTCTCAGATTGTGCTTTATAATCACAGATACAACCTGTGTTATTGTATAGTGTATCCTCAACTTGATCATAAGGTTGCTGATGTCATGAATGACCTCTGTACTGCACTTTTGTAAATAAAGAAGTGAGAAAAAATAGGAATTTTATGTCATACTTACCTGTAAAATCCTTTTCTTTGAGTACATCATGGGACAGAGTCAGGCTAATATTCATTATATGATGGGTTATAGTTCATCATTAGGTAAATGGACACTGGTAGACCAAAGGTCTTCAGACAGGAAGTGATCCCCTATATAACTGCTCTCATACAGGAAGCACTTCCGTTTTGTAGCAAGCACTGAATCCTCAAAAAAGAGAGGAGGGATCTCTGTGTCCCATGATGTACTCAAATAAAAGGATTTAACAGGTAAGTATGACGTAAAAATCCAATTTTCTTTTTTATACATCATGGGACACAGAGTCAGGCTAATATTCATTACCTGTTGGGACGTCCCAGAGCAAGAGCCTTGAGGGGAGGGAGACACCCTGCCAAACAATAGCCATCAGAACTTATACGGCAGCCCGCACTGTGGCCGAAAGCCGAAATCTCGGCTGCTCGAGCATCCACTTGATAAAATTTTGTGAACGTATGCACTGAAGACTAGGTAGCAGCCTTACAAATCTGAGTCACAGATACCTGATGGCGAAAAGCCCAGGAGGTTCCTACACCCCTGGTAGAATGAGCTCTCACCCTAAAGGGAGGAGCTTTATGTTTCAGACTGTAGGCCTGAATGACCAATTGACGGACCCAATTGGCAATGGAAGCATTTTGGTTAAAAATGAAAAAAAAAAAAAGTCTGAGCCTCGGATCTCTGCAGATCTAGAGGAATAAAAAAAAAAAAGAAGGCAAAATAATGTCCTGATTTAAATGAAAGGCTGACACCACTTTTGGCAAAAAGGATGGAACAGGTCGTAACACGACTCTGTCATGGTGAAGGATCAAGTACGGTTCCCTGCATGAAAGGGCCGCCAACTCCGACATCCTTCTAGATGAGGTGATAGCCATCAGGAAGATTAGCTTGCGTGACAGCAAGTCTAATGGAATTTCCTTAATAGGTTCAAATGGTTGTTTCTGTAACACAGACAGCACCAAGTCCCAAGGACACATAGGTGACCTAATGGGAGGAAGCAAGCGAGTTGCCTCTTGCATAAAGGTTTGGATCAGTGTTTGGGAGGCTAAAGGCCTTTGGAAGAATACTGATAGGGCCGAAACTTGACCGCTGATTGTACTCAAAGCCAATTTGATTTCCACAGCTGACTGTAGAAAAGAGAGAACTCTCCCAATCACATATTTCCGAGGATGCAATTTTCTGGCTTCACACCAAGCAATATCCAGACCTTATGATAAATCTTCCTAGTGATAGCTTTTCTAGCATTTCTCTAAAGTAGACACCACTGGTCCCAGGATGCCACGGTCCTTTAACACCCTGGCTTCAATAGCCATGCCGTCAAATGTAGAGACTGCAAATTGGGGTGGAACATAGGACCTTGAGACAGTAGATTGGGGAACGTGGAAGCATCTATGGCAAGTCTATTGTCAGTCTCACAATCTCTGGGAACCAGGGCATTCTGGGCCAGGCTGGTGCCACCAGAATGACTGGAATCCCCTCTCTCCAAATCCTGCGCAACAAATGTGGAAGGAGAGGGATCGGAGGGAAAGCATAAACCAGGGAGTACTGTCTCCATGGAACTATCAGAGCATCTGCTCCAATTGCCAGAGGATCTCTTGTTCAAGACACAAACTGCTGTAGCTTGTTGTTAAACCTGGATGCCAGTAGGTCGACCTCTGGCCATCCCCAATGTTGGCAAATTTCCTGGAACACCTCTGGGTGTAGGGACCTTTCCCCCGGGCAGATCTGCTGGCGGTTGAGATAATCTGCCTTCCAGTTCTCTACTCCCGGGATATGGACTGCCGATATCAATGGCACATGTCCCTCAGCCCAGGCTTGTATGTAGTTCACCTCCTTCAGAGCTGAACGACTCCTGGTACCGCCTTGGTGGTTTATATAGGCCACTGCCATGGCATTGTTGGACTGAACCCTGATGGGGCAGTCCTAAAGCTCCACCGTCCAGGACCACAGGGCCGGAAGTACTGCCCGTAATTCTAGGACGTTGATGGGCAGGGTCTGCTCTGTCCCTGACCATTTCCCCTGAGCTGTGAGACTGTCTATGGTTGCTCCCCAGCCTGAGAGACTGGCATTTGTAATCAGTACTCTCCAAGTTACCGGGAGAAAGGATTTTTCCTTTCGCAGGTTTTGATTCTGCAACCACCAGTTTAGGCTTAAGCCTGCCTGAGCAGATAAGCACATTGGATAATCCAGGCCTTTTCTTCCTCTATTCCAAGCCGACAAGATGTCTTGTTGTAAAGGCCTGGAATGGAACTGGGCATAGCTCGAAGGAGGATACCATCCTCCCTAGAAGACTTATACAGAGCCTAATGGAGGGTTGTCTGGTGCCCCTTATCTGAAGCAGCTGGTCCTTCATGGCACAGATCCTTACGGTTGGCAAGAATACTCTTGCTTGGACCGTGTTTAGAATCTGAGCTAGTCTTAAGGCTAACTTTTCAGTATTTATGATCCAGCCTAAGCTTTTCAAATACTTCACTGTGTATACTATGCTCTGTTCTAGAGCCTGTACCAAGTGATCTCTAAACAGGAGGTCGTTCAGATACCCGAGCACCAGGATCCCTTGGGCCCTTAAAAGACCCAGTTCTGGTGCTAGGACCTTTGTGAACACCCGGGGAGCTGTAGCAAGCCCGAAGGGTAGAGCCACAAACTGAAAATGATGTTCCTCTACTGCAAAACGTAGGAACGTCCTTTATATCGATGGAGGCTAAAAAGTTTCCCATCTGGAGTGAGGTTACTACTGAGCGGACAGACTCCATCCGAAAAGATTGTATCTATAGATACTTGTTCAGGGATCTTAGGTCCAAAATGGGCCTTGTGTCCCCGTTTGGATTCTAAACCGTAAACAGCTTGAGTAAAACCCTGTGCCCCTTTCGGATACCAGAACCTCTACAATCACTTCTTTATGCACTAGATGATGTAGTGCCTGAAGCAATAAGTTTCTTTTTGGAGGATCCGAGGGAATGCTGGATCTTTAGAAACCTCTGAGGGGGCACCCCCATAACTCCAGCTTGTAACCACGAGATATAATTGAGGTGACGCACTCGTCCTGAATTGTTTTCCAAATGTCTGTAAAATGCAGCAGCCTTCCCCCCCACCCGATGGAGTGGGGGCGTCCCCACAAAAGGTGCTGGGTTTAAAAGAATTTTGGACCCAGGGCTTTTTCTGGCCCTGGCCTTGCCCCTGGCCCTAGCACCCTGTTGGCGGCGAAACCGCCCTGACACAGACATTTAAGGAAGCAGTCCCTGGGTTTTTAAACGAGGGATGTTTGGTGCTTTTCTTCACAGGAAGTAGAGAACTCATCCCTCCGGAAATCTTTTGGATATATTTATCCAAGTGATCACCGAATAAACGTTCCCCCTGAAATGGGAAACTTGCCAATAACTTTTTACAAGGAAGCTCGGCTGACCAGTTCCTAAGCCATAAAAGTCTGCGCATATGTACAGACAAGAGAGCCAGACAAGAAACCTGCTGTATTGAATCCTTTAAAGCATCAACAGCAAAACACAGTGCTCGAGTAATATCGGTCTTACTTTCAGGCAGATCATCCTCCTGGTTAGGCCTATCAGGCCATTTGACTTGATCCTTTACAGACTGGCAAATACCAATTTCTGCAACAGCTGGCTGAATAGCTGAACTGGCCAAAGAAAAAGGAAGCTTTTAATAATAATTCCAATTTCTTGTCAACAGGGTCTTTCAAGCCCTGTGCGTCACCTACCGGACAAGTTAAGTTTTTGTTTAAGGAAGAGACTGCTGCATCTACGGCTGGCATGCTCCATTTTTTAACAAACTTTTCATCCATGGGATAAAAAAGTGAAAACCTTTTAGGAGGCAAAAAAATCCTGTCAGGATGTTCCCAATCAGCATACATCGCCTGTTCCTACAGGGGGTGTAGGGGGAAAGTCTGTGCGACCTGAAAAGGTCTCAGAGATCCCAAAGAGGACCAGGGGGTCTCAGTCACCTCTGCAAGAGGCAACTTAAAGGCAGAACGAACCGTTTCGGTCAGAATCAGGATCAAAATTCTCTGCGACTGAGAGGCAGACATCGACTGGATATCTTCTTGTCCAGATTGCTCGGAAGCAGACTCATCTGCCGGGCACTCCACCGAATCCTGAGCTTTCAGCTCTTCCCCATCCTCAACCCATTCATGCTCCAGACTAGAAGACTCTGGGGAGGGGGATCTGTCACGCTTTCTGCCACCCTGCGGGATGGAGGCAGTCATGCCGGCAATCCTGTGCTCTAACCCGGCTAGGGCTGAGGACAGCTCATCCTTAGTGATAAAGGGTGAAGCAGCAGCGTTGACTGTAGGCAAAATACCAGATAAGCGCAGTGGCTCAGATTGCCCGGGAGCCTCTGGTCTTTCAGAGGATACAACTTTAGGGATACGACTAGGTTCATCAGGAACTACGGATGACATAGGTGTGCCCCTCCCTATGTCCCTATGGTGTTAGTCCCACTCCTCTTTTTGGAAGATATTCAATGCCTGCAAACAAAGAGTACTTTGGTGTAGTTAAAACACCTCAGATGGTAGACCCTTTAATAGGGCTCACCAAGCCCCTATGGAACAATCCTGCTAAGCACCACCTGGTGACTCACATGACCCGGGTAAGGAAAAATGAACCACTGCAAGTGTCTGTTCAGAGCCTGCTCTGTGTCCCACAGCTACCTTCTGGAAGCACCACATGCTTGGCCTGCACAGCTTAAATAAGCTGGGTGTGCGCCGGAATGTTCTATGTGTGTGTGCGCACGCATGTACGCGGTCCCGGCGAGCGGGCGTGATTGTATTCGCGTACTATGTGAATCTTTGTGCGCTCAGACAAAGGTTAAGGTGCATGAGTGGGCGAAGCCGTGTGCGCCATGGCCGCCAGACAAACTGCTGAGCCTAGCGGCGCTCTTGCAAACAGAGATGCGCCATGGCGAACCAAGGCGAAAAGGCGCACCGTGGTGCGCCATCATACAGGTAATAAACAGCCAGACACAAGCAAAAAAGGTACACTTTGCAAACAATGTGAAGTGGAAAAATGGGGTGTCGGCGCCAAACCTAAAATTCTAATACGCCTGATGCTGCACCTAAAATTAGTGGCTACTAATAAACATATAGAAGAAAAAATAAAGAGCGCAACAAACATATAATTTATGTCAAACTAATAATAAATGTGAACTATACCAATGTGTGAACTATGGTAAGTGTACCAATGTATAAAATGGTTCAAAATGCACAGCTGATGTACTCTTATTAGAACAAAAAGTCCATATATTCAGAAAATATAATATACGAGTGATTTTTAATCTTCTGTGTATACTCCAACCACCGTGGTTTTCTAAAGTGCAAAGTGCCTCAATAAAAGTGCTTCACCTGAAGTGATAAATCTAAATGCTCACCAGATATCTTTGGCCACCAAGTGACCTACAGGCATATAATATAGGATGTCTTTAGGACCTCCAATGTGTCCATCGAGGAATCACACAGCAAACACCATTTGTTAGTAGATGTGCCAATTTTCCAATCCAGTCAATAGTGGCATATACATGTAAGTTTCCTTATGTTGAGCTCATATCCCAATCATCTGCAAATATTAGCTCCTCCGAACAGAGTCACAGAAAGGCATAGATAGTGTAGTAACGTCTCTTAATCTCTTAAAATGCAGCACTTTCATATCAAGTTCAGTGTAAGATACAGCAGGATAGCGAAGAAGAGCAGAAGCCGGTCCGTCACCAATGAATTGTTCCGTGGTGTTCGGCGTGCGTCTGTAGGACGGAAGTCCACAAAAGTTGGTGAAGTAAAATTAGAAAAATATATATATAAAATGATTTTTCTGAAATAAAAAACATATTTGGCACGTGCGTATGTATTCACCCTTTGTTATGAAGCCCATAAAAAGCTCTGGTGCAACCTTTAGAAGTCACATAATTAGTGAAATGATGTCCACCTGTGTGCAATCTAAGTGTCACATGATCTGCCATTACATATACACACCTTTTTGAAAGGCCCCAGAGGCTGCAACACCTAAGCAAGAGGCACCACTAACCAAACACTGCCATGAAGACCAAGAAACTCTTCAAACAAATAAGGGACAATGTTGTTGAAAAGTACAAGTCAGGATTAGGTTATAAAAAAATATCCAAATCTTTGATGATCCCTAGAAGCATCATCAAATCTATCATAACCAAATGGAAAGAACATGCCACAACAGCAAACCTGCCAAGCAGAGGTGGAGGACTCGAGTCACCTGTTTGAGGACTTGCGACTTGCTTGACAAAATTAAATAAATTACTCGACTTGACTTTGACTTGTTACTAATGACTTGCGACTTGACTTTGACTTGGGCTATTTGATTTGCAATGACTTGGCACCACCAGTGCTGTGTCTTGGCCTAGGCAAAAGCCGCCCCCCCCCCCACAAAAGAAAGCTCCCCCCCCGAGTCCCGGCATCGGGGTAGATCAGTATTTTGACTTAATTTGTGACTTGACCAAAATAAATGACTTGACTTGACTTGCTTGACTTCTAGCAGGGACTCGACTTGACTTGCTTGCTTTTCGCCACAGTAACTCGGGACTTGCTTGTGACTTGAAGGTTAAGACTTGAGACTTACTCCCATCACTGCTGCCAAGAGACGGCCGCACACCAAACCTCATGGACCGTGCAAGGAGGGCATTAATCAGAGAGGCAGCACAGAGACCTAAGGTAACCCTGGAGGAGCTGCAGAGTTCCACAGCAGAGACTGGAGTATCTGTACATAGGACAACAATAAGCCCTATGCTCTATAGAGTTGGGCTTTATGGCAGAGTAGCTTTATGGCAGAGTAGCCATTACTTTCAGCAAACAAAATGGCATGTTTTGAGTTTGCGAAAAGGCATGTGGGAGACTCCCAAAATGTAAGGAGGAAGGTGCTCTGGTCTGATGAGACTAAAATTAAACTTTTTGGCCATTAAAAAAAAAATACTATGTTTGGCGCAAACCCAACACATCACCCAAAGAACACCATCCTCATAGTGAAACATGGTGGTGGCAGCATCATGCTGTGGGGATGTTTTTCCAGCAGTCGGGACTGGGAAACTGGTCAGAGTTGAGGGAAAGATTGGTGGTGCTAAATACAGGGATATTTCTTGAGCAAAACATGTACCACTCTGTGTGTGATTTGAGGCTAGGACGGAGGTTCACCTTCCAGCAGGACAATGACCCCAAACACACTGCTAAAGCAACACTTGAGTGGTTTAAGGGGAAACATGTAAATGTGTTGGAATGGCGTAGTCAAAGCCCAGACCTCAATCCAATAGAAAATCTGTGATTCATGTCCTGTGAATGGCAAAGGAACAGCGGAAATTGGAGATTAGAGAATACATAGAAGATTCAGCACTGCCCTCCTTGCCATTCAGTCCAGGGCCTGATGGTTTTTACGAACTTATATTATAAGAAATTTATTTCTAGATTAGGGGTCCCAATATGTAGTTATTTCAATTCAATCAATGCTTCAAATCCATTATCCCCAGAAGCTCTATTGGCATATATCACGATACTCCTAAATCAGGTAAAGACCCTCCACACTGCGCCAACTACAGACCCATCTCCCTGTTAAATGCCGACACTAATGCCGCGTACACACGGTCGGACTTTACGGCAGACTTTGCCCGGTGGACTTTTCGACAGACTTTACGACAGACTTTCTGAATGAACGGACTTGCCTACACACAATCCACCAAAGTCTGTTGAATTCGTACGTGATGACGTACGACCGGACTAAAACAAGGAAGTTCATAGCCAGTAGCCAATAGCTGCCCTAGCGTGGCTTTTTGTCCGTCGAACTAGCATACAGACGAGCGGACTTTTCGACCGGACTCGATTTCGACGGATTAATTTAAAACATGTTTGAAATCTAAGTCTGTCCAACTTTTGAGAAAACAAAGTCCGCTGGAGCCCACACACGATCGAATTGTCTGACGAAATCCAGTCCGCCGGGCAAAGTTTGCCGTAAAGTCCGCTCGTGTGTACGCGGCATTAGTTGTTAGCCAAAATTTTGGCTCTTAGATTACACGACCATATAGTGAAGCTTTTTCACCCTGATCAAACGGGCTTTATGAAGGGCCGTGAGGCTAGGGATAACACCATCCGGGCCTTACACATCCTCCATTGGATGCAACATGGCTCTGATAAAGCCCCGAGAGTGACATTGTCAATGGATGCCGAAAAGGCTTTTGACAGGGTTAACTGGGCATTTATGATTGAAGTGTTGGGGGGGATGGGTCTGGGTGATCGCATAATGGGTTGGATATGGGCATTATATGTGACTCCAAGAGCGAGGGTGAAGGTGAATGGCACATTATCGGACTATTTTCAAATACGCAACGGCACGAGACAAGGGTGTCCATTGTCTCCGTTGCTGTTTGCTATGACACTGGAGCCCTTTCTTGGTAGAGTGAGGAAAAATACTGAAATCTTGGGGACACGTATTGGACCTGACGAACATAAGGTTTCGGCGTATGCCGATGACTTATTATTTTACCTCTCTTCCCCTCAGATATCATTACCGGTGTCTTGCCAAGAAAGTACCCCCAGCGGATAAGAACCCCCCTGTCCTGCAAATGCGCTGCGCTTGCGCAGGAACAAACTACTACGGTCATGCCGAAAATTGCCAAACATAAACACCTGTGAGTGAACTCTACACCGCGCATGCGCAGTTAACATGACATTCTACCAAACTATGCTGCACGCTCCCGATACTCATGCTACTCTGCAAGGGGCGGGTCTATTATTACTGTTATATCTGTAGGCATCCGCTCCTTACACAATATAACAGTAATAATAGCCCCGCCCCTTGTAGAGTAGCACGGGAGCGTGTGGCATCATCTGGTACAATGTCATGTTAATTCCGCATGCGTGGTGTACAGCTCACTCACAGCTCTTTATGTTCGGCAATTTTCGCCAGCTCCATAGTCCTTCGTACTGCGCAAGCGCTGCGCCTGCGCAGTACATGGGGGTCCTTATCCGCCAGGCGGACCTTTCTCGGCAGAACACCGGCCCTGATGACAGAGGTATCTAAATTTGGAACTCTATCCAATTTCAAAATCAATTTTGAGAAGTCGATACTTCTACCCAGCCATGTAGACTATTTCGCAGGGCTCCTATCCGTTTATCTGGAAATAAAAATTCTTTGGTATACTTGGGAATACATATTACATCAGATCCCAAATTTTTGTATGAATTAAACTATGGCTCTTTAGTGACAGGTATAATGGGGGAAATGGAAGGGCCAGATTTTAACATGTTTTGGAAGGGCGAGTGCTATAAAGATGAGTATACTGCCTAAAATAATTTACACTCTACACACAGTACCAATTATACTCCCACAGAGCTTTTTCAAAACTATGCGGAAGGCTTTTATATCATTTGTTTGGAATGAGAAACAGCCCAGATTGGCCCATGACATTCTATGCAGAGGTAAATCTGAAGGAGGAATGGGATTACCAGATGTAGCCTTATATTATAGGGCAATGTCTTTGGTGAGGATTTTGAACTGGTGCAATGACTCATCGAATAAAATATGGGTCTCTTTAGAACAGATAATGGCAGTTAGGAAGTTGGCGGGAATTCCTTGGATCCCGAGTGTAGATAGGGGCCTTTGAAAATGGACATCACCTTTAACTCAGAGTACATTAGTGACCTGGGATAAATTAAATAAACTGGGAGATTATGCCCCCCGGATATCACCCCTGACCCCATTGGAGGGGTACCCATGGTTCCCTCCGGGAGAAGAGATAGGGTCTTTGGGTTCATGGGGAGGGATGGAGACACGACATGTGGCAAATTTGCTCCACATGGAATGCTAGCCCCCCCTCCCGGATTTGGCATTAAGGCTGGGAAAGGTACCTATGCTGGAGTGGAGATACCATCAATTGGTGTCTTTTTTCAATAAGCTGAAACCATTAATGAGGCCATTAAACACTCCTACTGTATCCAAATCTATGTGTGTACATATATCAAGCGCTAGACATTTGCTGTCGCAAATGTATAGACTGGTCCTTGGGACACAAAATAAAACAGTTCCCCTTTTCATTAGAGAATGGAAAGGGGAGTTAAAGCAGGGGTTCTCTAAGGCACAAATTAAAAAGATTATTGACCTAACACACTCTACATCTATAAGTTCACGGATTCAGGAGATGTCATATAAATTTCTAGCTAGGTGGTATCGGACTCCAGTAAGGCTGGCACAGATGTACCTGACTTCAGACGCTAGGTGCTGGAGGGGGTGTGGGCAAAAGGGTACTTATCTCCATCTATGGTGGTCCTGTCCCAGGATTAAGGTATTTTGGGAAGAGATCGCTCCATGGGTCGAGAGGTTGTCCTCTCGACCCATGGAATTAATGCCCTTAAATTTTCTATTGCATTGGACACCAATGTCGATTAGATCATATAAGTAAAGTATTATTCCACATCTATTGAATGCAGCCAAATTGTTAATACCCAGGCTATGGAAACAGACTAGATGTCCAACTCCGTTGGACTGGAAGAGAGAGGTCAGATTAATAATGGAGGCTGAAAGATGGGTACATACAATTAAAGATAGAAAGGAAAAATTTAGGGTAATATGAGCTGGTTGGAAACCATGCTCTATGGAGATCGTGTAGAGTAATAATATATAAAGCCGCATGGTCTCTGGGCTCAGATGCGGTTGCCACTGGGGGGGGGAAGGTTTTTGTTTTTTTTTCTCTCCCTTTCCCCTTTCACCTCCCTATCCCCCTTCTTTCTTCCATTTTTCTAGGTGATATAGGTAGGGGGAAGGAGTGATGCACTTGATGTAGAGGAAGGTGGGATTAATAATGGGAAGAGGGTACATAGGGGAAGCACATAGGGGGGAAGGGTAAAGGAAGGTGGATATATAGGATGGGGGGTAGAAGGTGTAGATATGGTTAAAGGAAGATGAGGTGTATATTCACTATAGATAGGTAAGGTTTTTTGTTTTGTGTGTTTGTTTGTTTTTTCTTTTTTAGGTGTTAAGGGTAATATGGACATGGCTCATAGAAGCCTCTTAATTTTTTTTTTTTCTTTCTTAGTTTGGGTGAATTGGGAACACATTTATTATAAGGTATTTGGAGGAGGGAGGAGGGGTGGAGGGAGGGGGGAGAAGGGAGAGTTTCCCTTTTTTTTTGGGGGGGGGGGGGGGGATTGGGAAATGGATAAAAATGTGTTGACTCTTTGTGATAAATATAAATATGTTATGAAGGTGGATTTAATGGATATGTCAAATTTAATAAAAATTTAATAATTAAAAAAATAACAATAGAAAATCTGTGGTCAGACTTAAAGTTTGCTGTTCACAAGCGCAAACCATCCAACTTGAAGGATCTGGACCAGTTTTGCAAGGAAGAATGGGCAAAAATCTAACTGGTAAGATGTGGCAAGCTCATAGAGACTTATCTAAAGCGACTTGGAGCTGTGATAGCTGCAAAAGATGGCTCTACAAAGTATTGATTTAGGGTGGTGAATAGTTATGCACATTGACTTTTTCTGTTATTTCATCCTATTTGTTGTTTGCTTCACAATAAAATGAAAAAAAAAAACAACATCTTCAAAGTTGTGGGCATGTTCTGTAAGTTAAATGATGCAAATCCTCAAACAATCCATGTTAATTCCAGGTTGTGAAGCAACAAAACACAAAAAATGCCAAGGGGGGGGGGGGTCAATAGTTTTGCAAGGCACTGTATATAGGGGATCACTTCCTGTCTGAAGACCAGTGTCCATTCACCTAATGATGAAGTATAACCCAGCAAGTAATGAATATTAGCCTGACTCTGTGTCCCATGATGTATGAAAAAAGAAAAAAGGTATTTACACTGAAAATTCTAACAAACCATATGCAGCATATAGAAAAACAGTGGGGAGGCAATTTTTTAAACACATTATTTTAGCCTTCCCTGCTATTTTTGTATTTTTGTTGTACAAATACAACGTAGCTATTCTAGAACATCAGGAGGCTCCAGGTTGGTTACGGCTTTGTGTTGGCATTCAGGAAACATTTCACTGACAGATGGCAGAGGCCCAACTTCTCTGTAAAGCTTCTCACATAATAGTAAAACTCAGACACTCCCCGTGATGGATAACACGGCTCCTCCCAGCAAAGTTTGCTCAGATTTGACGTATGAAGACTTCCTTGGCAAACACTGTGAGCAAAGAAGCAAGGGACAAAGGTGACTCTTTTGAATACAATCCAGAGTACATATCCTTATGATGACATCTGCGACAACGAGCTTAGGTCATTATCGATATATTATAGGGCAAGACTGTAAGATCATTTAAAGCAGAACTCCAGCATAAACAAATAATGTCTAAATACATTAGTCATATGTATTCTTACTTGAATCTTGCTGTGCTTTGAGTGTTTCTTCCAGATCTGTGCAGTAATCCAGTGTGAAATTTTACCTCTGTGCAAGAGAGAGCTTCCTGCAGTAAAGACCGGTCACTGCAGCTCTCTCCTTGTGTAGGGTGACTGGTCTTGTCTCCACCCCCTCCTGTAGGGGGCCGCAGGCCCAGAGATTCTGGCATCCTCCTCAGTCCCGTAAGGCTCCAATGTCAACGCATATAAAGCACGTGTGAGCATCCACCAATCCCAAGAGTACTATAGAAATGCATTTCTTATAATTGAAATAGCGGAAACCGGACTTGAACGCGTTTTCTGTCCAGGGCTCCTATGTAATTCAATTTTTTCCCAAAATTGATCAGCCACCTCTTCCCATATCTCTTCCATTGGCTAAGGCATAACAACAATATGTAACTCCTCCTACAGTGCCAAACAGGTTTCCCAGGTCAAGTTTGCCACAGTGCTCACACCCATCAGAATGGTGCAGGATAAGAAATTATCATCAACAAAACTATCCATATAAAAAAATGTACCATGTAAAAAAAAAAAAAAAGGAAAACAAATGTGAAAAAAAGAGCTTAAAAAAAAAAGCATTTAAAACATTAGAAAACAGGACCATTTCTTAAAAAATAAAAAATAAATGTGCAGAAAAAAAAAAATTACAAAATGAATGAAAAAAAAAATATTGACGTTTACCACTACCATGGTTTAGCCTTTTGAGTAATTCTGGGATCCTCTCAACAATTATTGCTGCTCTTCTGCTGACTTAATAGATATTTTTGTTCCGTTATGCTTTCCCATCCTTGCTTTTTCTTCTCTCATTCTCTTTTCTTGCAGTTTCTGAACTTATTCTTTTTATCACTCTGTTGCTGCTCTTGGCTTCGTTTCACAACAGTCATATATCAATGTCTATTTTTTCCCCTACTTCTATGATCTGGATTTAGTTATTTGTTTGTTCTTGATCTAACTGTGGAACAATAGTTACATCCCTATTTCATGCAAATATGGGTTTGCTGTTCCTGATGGATGTCATCATGATTTACTTTACATATACAGTGGGGACGGAAAGTATTTAGACCCCCTTAAATTTTTCACTCTTTGTTATATTGCCACCATTTGCTAAAATCATTTAAGTTCATTTTTTTTCCTCATTAATGTACACACAGCACCCCATATTGACAGAAAAACACAGAATTGTTGACATTTGCAGATTTATTAAAAAATAAAAACTGAAATATCACATGGTCCTAAGTATTCAGACCCTTTGCTGTGACACTCATATATTTAACTCAGGTGCTGTCCAATTCTTCTGATCATCCTTGAGATGGTTCTACACCTTCATTTGAGTCCAGCTGTGTTTGATTATCCCCTTCCCGCCGAGTGTACGCAGATGTGCATACTCGGTTTTCTGGGGTTATACCGGGATGATGCCCGCAGCTGCAGGCATCATCCTGGTACCGTTGTTTAGAGCCGGCGATCGGCTATCCAGATATAACAACTCATGCGTCTGAAAGCCGCTTGGCTGTTATACCGGAGCAGCGGGAGGGGACGTTCCCCACCCCCCGCCGCTCTTACCGGGCCTCCCGTGCCATCGGGAGGCCCGGTGACCAATCCGGTGCCTCCGGCGGCTAGGGGCGGGCTGGAACGAAGCTGTGGGTAGCTTCGTTCCAGCCTTCTCATTGTAAATGCGGAAGCGACGTCATGACGTCACTTCCCATTTACTTGGCTGCCAATGGCGCCGGTTTTAAAAAGATACACAGTATTCAGAATCGCCGCTTTCGGCAATCTGAATACTGTGAAGTGCAAAGGAGGGATCGGGGGTCTTTTAGACCCCCGATCCCTCCATAAAGAGTACCTGTCATCACTTATTACTGTCACAAGGGATGTTTACATTCCTTGTGACAGCAATAAAAGTGATCAAAAAAAATTTTTTTTAAAACACATTTTATAAAAATAAATAAAATAAATAAGAAAAAAAAAAAACTTTTAAAGCACCCCCGTCCCCGCGAGCTCGCGCAGCAAAGAAAACGCACACGGAAGTCGCACCCGCATATGTAAACAGTGTTCAAATCACACATGTGAGGTATCGCCGCAATTGTCAGAGCGAGAGCAATAATTTTAGCACTAGACCTCCTCTGTAACTCTAACCTGGTAACCGTAAAAAAAATTTAAAGCGTCGCCTATGGAAATTCTTAGGTACCATAGTTTGTCACCATTCCACAAGTGCGTGCAATTATAAAGCGTGACATGTTTGGTATCTATTTACTCAGCGTAACATCATCTTTCACATTATACAAAAAAATTGGGGTAACTTTACTGTATGGATTTTTTAAAATTCATGAGATTGTCCCTTTTCCCAAAAATTTGCGTTTAAAACACTGCTGCACAAATACCGTGTGATATAAAATATTGCAACAATCGCCATTTTATTCTCTAGATTCTCTGCTAAAAAATATATATAATGTTTGGGGGTTCCAAGTAATTTTCTAGCACAAAATACGGATTTTAACTTGTAAACACCAAATTTCAAAAATAGGCTTAGTCATGAAAGGGTTAAACTGATTGGACTTGATTTGGAAAGCCACACACCTGTCTATACAAGACCTTACAGCTCACAGTACATGTCAGAGCAAATGAGAATCATGAGGTCAAAGGAACTGCCTGAAGAGCTCAGAGACAGAATTGTGGCAAGGCACAGATCTGGCCAAGGTTACAAAAAATTTCTGCTGCACTTAAGGTTCCTAAGAGCACAGTGGCCTCCATAATCCTTAAATGGAAGACGTTTGGGAGGACCAGAACCCTTCCTAGAGCTGGCCGTCCGGCCAAACTGAGCTATCGGGGGAGAAGAGCCTTGGTGAGAGAGGTAAAGAAGAACCCAAAGATCACTGTGGCTGAGCTCCAGAGATGCATTCGGGAAATGGGAGAAAGTTGTAGAAAGTTGACCATCACTGCAGCCCTCCACCAGTCGGGGCCTTATGGCAGAGTGGCTCGACGGAAGCCTCTCCTCAGTGCAAGACACATGAAAGCCTGCATGGAGTTTGCTAATACACACCTGAAGGACTCCAAGATGGTGAGAAATAAGATTCTCTGGTCTGATGAGACCAAGATAGAACTTTTTGACCTTAATTCTAAGCGGTATGTGTGGAGAAAACCAGGCACTGCTCATTACCTGTCCAATACAGTCCCAACAGTGAAGCATGGTGGTGGCAGCATCATGCTGTGGGGGTGTTTTTCAGCTGCAGGGACAGGACGACTGGTTGCAATCGAGGGAAAGATGAATGCGGCCAAGTACAGGGATATCCTGGACAAAAACCTTCTCCAGAGTGCTCAGGACCTCAGACTGGGCCGAAGGTTTACCTTCCAACAAGACAATGGCCCTAAGCACACAGCTAAAATAACAAAGGAGTAGCTTCACAACAACTTCGTGACTGTTCTTGAATGGCCCAGCCAGAGCCCTGACTTAAACCCAATTGAGGATCTCTGGAGAGACCTAAAAATGGCTGTCCATCAACGTTTACCATCCAACCTGACAGAACTGGAGAGGATCTGCAAGGATGAATGGCAGAGGATCCCCAAATCCAGATGTGAAAAACTTGTTGCATCTTTCCCAAAAAGACTCATGGCTGTATTAGATCAAAAGGGTGCTTCTATTAAATACCGAGCAAAGGGTCTGAATACTTAGGACCATGTGATATTTCAGTTTTTCTTTTTTAATAAATTTGCAAAAATGTCAACAATTCTGTGTTTTTCTGTCAATATGGGGTGCTGTCAATATGGGGTGCTGTGTGTACATTAATGAGGAAAAAATGAACTTAAATGATTTTAGCAAATGGCTGCAATATAACAAAGAGTGAAAAATGTAAGGGGGTCTGAATACTTTCCGTCCCCACTGTACACTATATTACCAAAAGCATTGGAACGCCTGCCTTTACACACACATGAACTTTAAAGGCATCCCAGTCTTAGTCCGTAAGGTTCAATATTGCATTGGCCCACTCTTCGCAGCTTTAACTCTTCAGGGAAGGCTGTCCACAAGGTTTAGGAGTAGGTCTATGGGAATGTTTGACCATTCTTCCAGAAGTGCATTTATGAGGTCAGGCACTGATATGGACAAGGCGGCCTGGCTCGCAGTTTCCGCTCTAATTCATCCCAAAGGTGTTCTATCGGGTTGAGGTAAGGGCTCTGTGCAGGCCAGTCAAGTTCCTCCACCCCAAACTCACTCATCCATGTCTTTATGGACCTTGCTGTGTGCACTGGTCCAAAACATTTGGTGGAGGGGGGATTATGGGGGGGGGGGGTTCTCAGGGGTTTGGCTTGGAACTCTTAAGGCATCAGCATACCAAGACATTTTGGACAATTTCATACTCCCAACTTTGTGGGAACAGTTTGGGGATGGCCACTTCCTGTTCCAACATGACTGCGCACCAGTGCACAAAGCAAGGTCCATAAAGACATGGATAAGTGAGTTTGGAGTGGAGGAACTTGACTGCCTGCACAGAGCCCTTACCTCAACCCGATAGAACACCTTTGGGATAAATTAGAGTGGAGACTGCGAGCCAGGCCTTCTCATCCTCATCAGTGCCTGACCTCACAAATGCGCTTCTGGAAGAATGGTCAAACATTCCCATAGACACACTCCTAAACATTGTGGACAGCCTTCCCTGAAGAGTTGAAGCTGTAACAGCTGCAAAGGGTGGACCAACTCAATATTGAACCCTACAGACTAAGACTGGGATACCATTAAAGTTCATGTGCGTGTAAAGGCAGGCATCCCAATGCTTTTGGTAATATAGTGTATGTGTGGGCTTGGATTTATTAATGTTCCTTTGATATGTTTGTATTTCGTTGACTTGCGCCGACTTACAATTTGTTATCGTGTATTCTTATACCTATAAACTCATTAAAAGAGATTAAACAAAGTTTAAAAAAAAAAAAAAGGAAAAATTGATTGACACAAATATTTTTAAAAAATATATACATGTGACTTTTACACAATTACATACACGAGTGTCACCAGCAGGTGTTTCTCAGGTGACATGTTCATCCTCATCCGGGCATCTGTGCGAGTTAGACGGGGTCGCAGCATCTTCAGAAGATCATCTAAGGTGCCTACAGACATCTCTGTAAAGTTGAAGAACTTGTTGGGATAATTGCGCAGCTGAATATATAAGTTAGCAAAGTATCCCAAAGATATGTGCTGAGACATCAACGGACGAGTCCAGTAGCGACAAACTTTGGTCCTCTCATGCAATTCTCTCTAGCTTCTGATCACCTGCAACATCATCAGCAGGAGTATTTCCTCAATCTTGTACATCACTGGATTTATTTTGAACACAGCCAGGAAAGCCAGTTCCCTGCTTAACACAGTACTTTCTCCGTTCTCAAAAAATTACTTGCAAAATTAATAATTAACTATTTTAACAATGCATTGTGGGCATTTCGGAGTGTGAAGGGGATTCTTTTACAAAAACACTAATAAATGCAGACGCACTTAAGTGCACATAAACACGTGTGCAAAATGCAGTTTCAAGCACGTTTTTTCAGCCATGTTTTCTTTCCAGCAGTTCTGGCGCTCAGAGAGGGTTTGTGTGCATGAAGCCATACACACGATTAGATTTTCTGCAGATTTTTGTTTTCAGATTTACCAAAACCATATAATAGGAGGTCAAACCTTAAGAGTTTCAATTTGTATGCAATCAGGCAGGCCCTTACACTACATGTTTTTGGTAAATCTGAAGACAAAAATCTGCAGAAAATCTAATAGTGTGTATGGGGTCTAAAGGTGTAGAAGGTTTTTGGTTTGTTTTTGCCTTTTATAAATTCTTGAGACATTACCCTGGAGGGAACTGTAAACCTGTCAAGTTACTGGACAACGTGACTCCAGTTGATTATTCAGCAGTCTAGCCCCAATTTGAAACCAGGAAATCCTCACATGTCAGTGTCAATAGTCCTGTGAAGGCAGCATGGTGTTCCTTTTTGGGAAAAAGGAGAAGAATCCCTTTCAGAGGATCGGGATGGGATGATGATTCCTCCTCTGAGGAATCAAGTGGAGAGGGACCCTCTTCAGCTTCTCAGGATGAGAAGGTCTTAGTACAGATCCTTGCTGGATTGGTCCGCTCCAAATTTAAGTTACCCGTATCTGAGTCAGTTAAAGAACCCTCTTCTTCTTTGGGGTCACTGAAGCCTCCTCAAACAACACATGCTTTTCCTGTTCATAATTTGCTAGAAAAGCTCATTTATTCTGAGTGGGATCACCCAGATAAACTTTTTTTTTCTGCCTAAAAAGTTTTCAACACTTTATCCTATGGAAGAAAAGTTTATAAAGATGTGGGGGATACCGGCCGTTGACGCCGCCATTTCCTCCGTAAATAAAACCTGACTTGTCCTGTAGACAATGCTCAGATGCTCAGGGATCCTGTTGATAAAAAAATGGAATCCCTGTTGAAGGATATTTTCTCCTTAGCAGGTTCAGTAGCTCAACCTGCAGTGGCAGTGAACGGAGTCTGTCAATACTTAAGAGACCATGTTAAGCAGGTCCTTAAAGTTCTACCTGAACAGCAGGCCCAGGGGTTGGCTAACCTTCCAGCGGCCTTATGTTTTGCTGTTGACGCCATCAGAGATTCTATCATCCAAACCTCTCGTCTTTCACTTGGGTTGGTGCATATGCGTAGAATCTTATGGTTGAAAAATTGGTCAGCCGAAGCACCATGTAAGAAACTTCTGGCTGGATTTCCATTTCGTGGTGCAAGGCTGTTTGGAGAGGATTTGGACAATTATATCCAAAAGATCTCTAGTGGGAAAAGCACCCTCTTACCTGTTAAGAAAAGGAGTAAGCGTCCCTCCTTCAAACGGGCTCTTTCCCCAGTGCCAGGAGCACCAGCCTCCAGGCAGTCACGACGGCCTCCACCGTCAGGGTCTAGAAATAAATTTCAGAGTCGACCCCAGGGACAAAAGAAGTCCTGGGGGAAGAAGCCTACTAGACAAGACGCTAAAGCCTCTTTATGAAGGAGCGCCCCTGCTCGCGCCCCTGCTCGCTCGGACCGGTTCTCAAAGCTCTGGCAGGAGGATTTCCAGGACAGATGGGTAATCTCCACGGTAACTCTAGGTTACAAACTGGAGTTTCAAGAATTACCCTCTCCTCGTTTCCTCAGATCAAGTGTCCCCAGAGATCCAGAGAAAAAGCAGTCGCTCCTTCTAGCGTTAGAGCGACTATTGTCGCAAAAAGTCATCATGGTGGTTCCCACGAAAGATCAAGGATTGGGATTTTATTCCAACCTTTTTACGGTACAAAAACCAAATGGAGATGTCAGACCCATTCTGGATCTAAAGGATCTGAATCGATTCCTAAGGATTCAATCCTTTCGCATGGAATCAATTTGGTCAGTAGTCTCCATCCTACAGGGAGGAGAATTTCTGGCATCAATAGACATCAGAGATGCGTATCTGCATGTACCCATTTTTCCTGCTCATCAAAAGTACTTCCGCTTCGAAATAGAAGGGTGCCATTTTCAGTTTGTGGCTCTGCTTTTCGGGCTAGCCACTGCACCTCGAGTGTTTACAAAGATCTTGGCTCCTCCTCTGGCCAGATTAAGGGCTCAAGGTGTAACTGTCATAGCATACCTAGACGACCTGCTCTTGATAGACCGGTCAGTAGCCTGTTTGAGCGGGACCTTGATGACCACAGTCAACTACCTGGAACACCTAGGTTGGATTCTCAACCTAGAAAAGTCTTTCTTAAAACCAGTAAAAGACTAGAGTATTTGGGTCTGGTCATAGATACAAGTCAAGAGAAGGTATTTTTACCTCAGGCAAAGATCACTGCCTTAAGAGAGCTGATTCTGGTAGTCAGGACCAAAAAGGGTCCTTCTGTCCGCCTTTGTATGAGGCTGCTGGGAAAGATGGTAGCTTCGTTCGAAGCAGTTCCCTATGCTCAGTTTAATTCAAGACTACTGCAACACAGTATCCTGTCGGCCTGGAACAAGAAGGTTCAGGCATTATATTTTCCGATGCACCTGTCTCGTGCAGTGCGTCAGAGCCTCAGTTGGTGGTTAATACCCGAAAGCCTGCAGAAAGGGAAATCCTTTCTACCAGTTACCTGGACGGTGGTAACAACGGATGCCAGTCTTTTGGGTTGGGGAGCAGTTCTGGAACAGTCTGCGGTCCAAGGGGAATGGTCCAAAACCGAGAGGACCTTGCCCATCAACATTCTGGAGATCCGTGCGGCATATCTAGCCCTAAAGGCCTGGACTCTCAGGCTACAGGGTTGCCCCGTCAGGATCCAGTCCGACAATGCCACAGCAGTGGCTTATATCAATCATCAAGGAGGCACCAGGAGACGGGCAGCTCAGAGAGAAGTGAACCAGATTTTAGTCTGGGCAGAAAAGCATGTGCCATGCATATCGGCAGTTTTCATTCCAGGGATAGAGAACCAGCAGGCGGACTATTTGAGTCGCCAGCGGTTATTCCCAGGGGAATGGTCTCTTCACCCCGACGTCTTTTGGGCCATATGCCAAAGATGGGGGTTTCCAGATGTAGATCTCTTTGCATCCAGATTCAACAAAAAGATCGACATGTTTGTGGCAAGAACAAAGGATCCTCTTGCATGCGGGACAGATGCGTTGGTGATTCCGTGGCATCGGTTCTCACTGATTTATGCATTCGCTCCTATTCTGCTACTGCCACGACTCCTTCGCAGGATCAGGCAGGAAAAGAAGTCAGTACTTCTGGTGGCCCCAGCTTGGCCCAGGAGAGCTTGGTATGCAGAAATAGTAAGGATGACAGTAGGTTTCCCGTGGACCCTACCGTTACGTCCAGACCTGTTATCTCAAGGTCCAGTGTTCCATCCTGCCTTACAAACGCTAAATTTGACGGTTTGGCTATTGAAACCCACATTCTGAAGAGTCGTGGGCTTTCGGGTCCTGTGATTTCTACCTTAATCAATGCAAGGAAGCCAGCTTCCAGAGTGAAGTCTGGAAAGCTTATGTATCCTGGTGTGAATCCAGGGGTTGGCATCCCAGAAAATATGTAATAGGTAGAATTCTTGATTTTCTACAAATGGGATTAGAAATGAAGCTGGCCTTGAGTACCATCAAGGGCCAGGTCTCGGCCTTATCAGTATTATTCCAACGGCCACTTGCTTCACATTCTTTGGTCCGAAACTTTATGCAGGGGGTGACGCGTCTTAATCCTCCGGTTAAGGCGCCCCCTAAACCCCTGGGACTTGAATTTGGTTCTGTCAGTTTTACAGAAACAGCCTTTTGAACCAATACGTCAAATTCCCTTGGTCTTGTTGACAAGAAAGTTAATTTTTCTGGTAGCCATTTCTCTGCTCGAAGAGTATCAGAATTAGCAGCTCTTTCCTGTAAAGAGCCTTATTTCATCATACACAAGGATAAAATGGTGTTGCGCCCTCATCCTAGCTTTCTACCGAAAGTGGTTTCAGATTTTCATCTAAACCAAGATATTGTTCTGCCTTCCTTTTTTCCAGATCCCCGTTCTACGGAAGAAAGGTCACTACATTCTTTGGATGTATTAAGAGCAGTCAAGGCTTATCTGGAAGCAACTGCTCAAATTCGCAAAACGGATGTTTTGTTCATACTGCCAGAAGGTCCCAACAGAGGACAGGCAGCGTCAAAATCTACCATTTCTAAATGGATTCGACAAATGATTATTCCAGCTTACGGTTTGAAACAGAAAATTCCTCCTTTTCAGATCAAGGCACACTCCACAAGGGCTATTAGTGCTTCTTGGGCGGTGCATCACCAGGCCTCTATGGCTCAAATCTGCAAGGCCGCAACCTGGTCTTCAGTCCATACATTCACCAAATTTTATCAGGTGGATGTAGGAAGGCATGAGGATATCGCCTTTGGGCGTAGTGTGCTGCAGGCAGCAGTACGAGGTCCTCAGGTCTGATTACACCCTACGTTGTGTGGTCCCCTCCCCTCAGATAGCATTGCTCTGGGACTTCCCATCAGTAATTACTGAGGCTCTGTGTCCCGTGATGTACGAGAAAGAAAATAGGATTTTTTTATAACAGCTTACCTGTAAAATCCTTTTCTTTTGATGTACATCACGGGACACAGAGGTCCCGCCCCTCTTCTAATACACTTATATTGCTTTGCTACAAAACTGAGGTATCCCTGTAGGGGGAGGGATTATATAGGGGGTTGAACTTCCTGTTTAGGCTGTGCCAGTGTCCAATAACCTAGTGATACCCTATATAACCCATCAGCAATTACTGAGGCTCTGTGTCCCGTGATGTACATCAAAAGAAAAGGATTTACAGGTAAGCTGTTATAAAAAATCCTATTATTACCTCACACAAGGATCACAGTACTCTCCCTGGCAATGCCTTCATCTCCCTTTTCTCCCCAGAGGATGTCACTATCTTTGTTCAGGCATCATTTAGGTGTCACCATCTACTTCCTGGACTGAGATGTCAGCTCAGGGCTGCAGCCTCTCAACTTGTGACTTGCTGCGAAGTTAAGCTGGCCATACCTTCAACTATGCAGTGCAAGGGTCTGCCCAACTGCATACAAACTGAAAGTGTTTAGGTTAGACCTCAGCAAACTGATGACATTATCTCTGACTAGGTAATACCATTAGATTGAAGTTTAGGGCTTTTTAACGATAAAAAGGTGAACATTTTTGAAAAATGATATTGTTGATGTGTATATTTTGATAGGTCACAAATGTATTCACGCCAAATTGCAAATTTAGTGAAAGATCTGCTTTAAATTATGGCAATAAGTGATCAAAGTAATCAGTGATTACCTAATCCACAGTGCCTGCATGTTTTATTTATGGATAGTGAGTCATCCAGAACAGCATATATTTCTCATTAATCATCATCCATGCCAAACCGGCTGTGACTTTCATAAATGGAGAGTGATTTAGAGAATCATAGTTTGATAAAGTAAGAGGAAGAAATAGTTGTTTAATGTTGTAGTTTTTTTTTTTACTTATCTAAACCTCAATTAGATATTTGACTAATGTGTAACTAAACCTATATTTTTAGAAAAAATATATATGTCTGGAATTACCTTCTCTCTGCACAAATACTGTATATATGTGAGTTGCATGAGTGTTATTCTATATAAATTATCCTACATAAAGTGTGTCCCTACAACACCTATTTATACTGGTGGCTATGCTAGCCCTACAGGGACTCCCTGTAGGGCTAGTGTAGTGACCCTCCTCAAAATATTCTTGAAGTACACTGTGATAGTATGTGCCAATGCAGAAATGAAACAACCTCCAATACCTATCAGCAAGCTGCTTAGCTGATAGCGCCATCCACAGCATAGCTGACTGACGGCAGCATGCACGTGCATTGCACAACACAAGTGCAGGGTATAATGGGATATGTAGGCCTCATTCACACAGATTACTGATCAGTACACCTATGTACAGGGGCCGTGTTTTCAGGTTCAGGATGCACAGGTTGTCCATGCAGGCACAAACAGCCTGTTCAAATCATCGACAGGCAGACAACTGCATGGATCTTCACATGCATGGTCAGTGCACATTGTCACGATGTTATGCCCACTGCTCCAGCCTTATAGCCGTACACACGATCCGAAAATCAGATGAAAAATACTGCTTTCGAAGCGATAGTACGATAATCGGATCATAAGTACAGAGCTTTCGAGAATCGATCATGTCAGTTCATCCAATATTAGATCGGACAAACATTTTTCTCGTACAATACCAGAACGTACGATTTTAGATTAATTAGTACAGTTGTCGTTCGAAAATACTATAGAAATACACTACAACACGTGACATCACTTCCGATTTTTTATTCCGTGGTACAAGAATGTTCGTCACTTTAGTAACCTCTCCATTTTCGATTTGTGACTAGCATGCAAAAATACCAGAGGATTTGTCATCCAATTTTCGTACACTGTGTACGGGGCTTTAGAGTAGAAGCAGAAAATGGTGCTTTATAGAATTGCAGGGTGGAGCAAATGAACTGCCAGACAAAAGAACATTTCTGTTTTTACAAGAAAAAGAAAAATCATACTCACACACAAGATAAACATAAGTATTTGTTAGTCAACACTATTGCATGTGGACTCCCTGCAGTTGAGCTTTTGCTTCTGTCAGCAGTGTCCCTGGCCCAGGACTCAGGTCTAGCGATGACTGTGGCCAAGATATACGGAATGCCAGGGGACCTTTTCCAGTTTATCTAGTCCAGGCCTGCAAAGATCAAAATGCAACTCCACTTCCTGCCATATTTTGCCCTCACTTTTCATGTTTTTTAAACCTGAACTCCACCCTTCCCTTCAATCTAGCATAGTTGTACAGGCTTTTCTTCTATACTGAAAATGGTTACGCTGATTCAGTGCACACTGTGAGCTTCTCCCAAGCTGCAGCAAGCCGGATAGAGCCCATTTCATTTCTTGGCCAGAGGATGTCCAGCATCATCTAACCCAGCCTAACATTCCCTGACCCATCCCTTTTATCCATTGGATTTCAGGTATTTTAAAGTGATTGTTTTTTTTTTCTGTAAAATACCAAACATGTTATACTTACCTGCTCTGTGCAATGGTTTTTCACAGGGCAGCCCGGATCCTCCTCTTCTCAGGTCCCTTTTCTGTGCTCCTGGCCCCTCCCTCCTGTTGAGTGCCCCCACAGGAAGCAGCTTGCTATGGGGGCACCCAAGCTAAGTCACAGCTCCGTGTCCATTCAGACACGGAGCCGTGACCCGGCCCCAGGGTCACGGCAAAATAGCCTGACACTAACTATATAAAGGGTCAGGTTTTTTATTACCCCCTCTCTCTCTCCTGATTGGCTTACTGACTTTATTTAACAGCAGCAGGAGCAAATGGTGCTGCTACTGTGCCTCAGCCAATCAGGAGGGAGAGTCTTGGACGCCCGAGACACTCGTGAACATAGCTGGATAGAGATGTGGCTCAGGTAAGTATTAGGGGGGCTGCTGCACACAAAAGGCTTTTCATCTTAATGTATAGAATGCATTAAAATAAAAAAACCTTCTGACTTTACAACCCCAAGGAGGCTCAGCATAACATGTGGGCATTATCTAGGGTGGTCTGCTAGTTCAGGAAGCTATCTGTCCCTCCCACCAGTGATATTCTGCCTGCATTGCATAGAGAAGCATACAGATCCAGTGATGACATCACGGGGTCTAAAATAAGGTATATAACGAAAACAGAAAGGTTTTATTTAAAAATTGCATTAGCATGTTGATGAACCAATGAAGGCAAAATATGACCAGAATCATTTTCAGCTTAAAATTTTAAAAAAGGTCAGAAAGTCCATTATTCGGGTCTGTACTGCAACCCGAGTGCTGTACCATAAATCCGAGCCACTGACATTTTAACCACTGTGACCGTAATTCATTTTCAGCAAACATGCTGCACAAACATCCTGTCTCTCCGCACCCAGACAATTATGGTTTATTAAACACCCTTATATGAATTTCTGCAGAACCTCGACACAAGAATGTTTAATAGACAGACTGGATATCCACAGCATAGAGGAACTCTCAACACAAATAACAAATGTTACTGATGCGTGCGGAATTTAATGAACATCACTCTGCAATATCTTGGTCAAGAAAGGTCACAGAGCCCTATTATTCTGTAAGAAAATACAAATGTTTTCTGTGTATGTTTATGTCCATAGGGGTTTGTCAGGTGCCGGTGTAGAGCTCTTTTTTTTTTTTCCTAGCTCTGCTGGGGAAGATTAGAATCTGGGTCAGGTTTTTTTATTACTTCTGAGGCTCTAGTAGAAAGCTGCCTTCACTTCCAGTCCTGCTGAACATGGTTCACCAGACAGGAAGTAAGGGAAAATCTGCAATGGGAACACAGATGGAAAAAAAAATTTGACAGGGGTCTTAGTTCTTCTCCATAAAAACACTTATTTCTGTCCTTTTTGCTGTTGGAGAGTTGCCCTCACTTCCTTTCTAGAGAAATGTTGTATCCTGGACAGGAAGTGGTGAGAGGAACGGAGCCCTGCGGATAGCAGTAAAAACCGAGCAGGGGTTGTAAACCTCCCCCAACTCTATTTAAAAGAAAAAGGCTTTGGATTGACAAACATTTTAGTTAACAAAATTTTGCCGTATTTTCACAAACAAAACTGTAATTTATTGCAGTTTACCATATATTTTCTTTTGCAGGCTCTTTTCCCTTTATTTTCAAACCTGGTGACCCCATGAATAACACTTCTTGTTCTAGGATGACAACAACCACTTCACTGTATTACTAATCTAAATGTGTCTTAGTTATACGTAACCTAATACAAAGGATCATAACATTTTAAAAATAAATGTGATGTGTGTACCAACATCATAAATCCAATTACAATTGAAAAAAATAAAAATTCTGAGGGTGACACCACTATTCCAAAGTGACACAAAAATTACAAATTAATACATCAATAAACCTAGATCCAAGATGAGGATCCACCACCTATATGCAAATGTCCAAATTAAACAAGTAGTTATGTGAAGGAGGGTTCCACCACAATTGCAAACCCTGTCATATGTTTCCACTTGTGAATGATAATAAGCAGGGTTGTGAATTCAACACCACTGCTAATTACAGCCTCTTACCAAGCGATAAGAACCCATAGTATAGGTGGTCTTATAACAGCATGTTATCGGTAATCATCCATCCACAGCCTTGGAACCAGTGGCAGCTGGTGCTCCATCAGTCGGGGGGTGGGTGGGGGGTGGCAGACACACCTGACCACAGCCTTCCCCCCGTTGCTCCAGCACGCCACCCCACACTAACCCTACCCCCATGCTCGAGCCCGCCACCGCTCACCATACCCACACCCCCCACCCAGTCCCTGGCTCGCTCGCCCTCTGTCCTGCCAGGTCCCCCCTTCAGCCCTTCACTTACCCCATGCAGGTCACGTCTGCGGCTTCCCCCCTCAGTCTCCTCTGTGTGCCGGATGTCGCTTCTCCTCCCGGCCAATCAGGTGTTCGGACTCCCAGCCAATGGGGTCTCAGGACCCGCTTCCTGATTGGCCGGGAGGAGAAACAGGAAGAGATTAGCAAATATTAATTTGCTAATGTCACACAACAGGATGGGCTCAGGGCACAGTACTCTGCACCTCAAGCCCATTCTTTTTGAAGCCAATTAGAGCCTTTGGCTCTAATCACATGCTTCAAAAAAAAAAAAACCCCATTGGAATCCATGCGTCTGGCGCCCTGCATGTAGGTTAGGGGCCGGCCGCATGGATTGGGGGGGCGGTGCCCATGAGCCCCTAATGAGCGGCCGCCATTGCTTGGAACCATATGGGATATCACAGCAACAAATTGTTTATTGGCACTTCAGGAACTCCAGGGTACATCAGCAGGGATTCACGGTTTGTACCTCTGCTCCATTATGTGCAATAAGCCATGTAAGAGATAAGCAAGCATTCTATACTTCAACCCGCAGATTTATTGTCATAAGTATTTGTGCATCTACTTACAGTGCATCTGGAAAGTATTCACAGCACTTCACTTTTTCCACATTTTTTTATGTTACAGCCTTATTCCAAAATCGATTAAATTAATTATTTTTCTCAAAATTCTACAAATAATACCCCATAATGACAACCTGAAATTGGTTTATTTGGAATCTTTGCAAATTTATTATGAATAAAAAAACGAAAAAAAATCCCATGTACATAATTATCACAGCCTTTGCTCAATACTTTGTTGAAGAAGCTTTGGCACCAATTAAGCCTCAAGTCTTTTTGAGTATGTTACAAGCTTGGCACACCTATTTTTGGGTAGTTTCTCCTATTCTTCTGTGCAGGACCACTCAAGCTCCATCAGGTTGGATGGGGAGCGTTGGTGCACAGCCATTTTCAGGTCTCTCCAGAGATGTTCAATCAGGTTCAAGTCTGAGTCTGTGTGCTTAAGGTTGTTGTCCTGTTGGAAGATGAACATTCGCCCCAGTTTGAGGTCCAGAGCACTCTGGAGAAGGTTTTGATTAAGGATGTCTTTGTACACTGCTGCATTGATTTTCCCTTGATCCTGACTAGTCTCCCAGTTCCTGCCACTGAAAAACATCCCCACAGCATGATGCTGCCACCACCATGCTTCACTGTAGGGATGGCATTGGCCAGGTGATGAGCAGTGCCTGGTTTCCTCCAGACATGACATCCACAATTATTGTGACCAAGCCAGCTCTTCACCACATGGACAGCATCTCAGACCGCAGAGTGACCCCGATCCCCAGACCCTTTACTTATATGCCTGATATCACTTTCCTGTTGTGAGTAGCCATTTGGCTTGTTTTTTCTTATTAAATGAATACTTAAATACTGCACTGAGTCTGGCGCACCTTGCCCTTGTCCTATTTTGTCTTCCAGAGTTGTGCTTCTACTCTCAGGGTTGCAGCCGCCAGTGTAACTGGAGTTTGAACTGGAACCGTTTTTACCTGAACTGACTTTTATCTCCTTTTATATTTATCGTAATTGATCTACTTTTTTATAGTTACTACTTAGTTGGTTCTTGCGCCATCATCCTCTTTTCTCTCCTCCAGACATGACACTTGCCATTCAGGCCAAAGAGTTCATCTTTGTTTTATCAGACCAGAGAATTTTGTTTCTCATGGTCTGAGTGTCCTTCAGGTGCCTTTTGGCAAACTTTAGGGGGACCGTCTGGCCACTCCACCATAAAGGCCTGATTGGTGGAGTGCTGCAGAGATGATCATTCTTTTGGAAGGTTCTCCTCTCTTCACAGAGAAACGCTGGAGCTCTGTCAGAGTGACCATTGGGTTCTTGGTCACCTCCCTGACTAAGGTCCCTGATCGCGCAGTTTGGCCATGTGGCCCAATCTAGGAAGAGTCCTAGTGGTTCCAAACTTCTTCCATTAACAGATGATGGAGACCACTGTGCTCATTGGGACCTTCAATGCTGTAGAAATTTTTCTGTACCCTTCCCCAGATCTGTGTCCCAATACAATCCTGTCTCAAAGGTCTACAGACAATTCCTTGGAACTTCATGGTTTGGTTTGTGCTCTGACATGCACTATTAACTGTGGGACCTTATATAGACTGGTGCGTGCCTTTCCAAATCATGTCCAATCAACTGAATTTACCACAGCTGGACTCCAATCAAGTTGTAGAAACATCTCAAGGATGATCAGTGGAAAAAGAATGTACCTCAGCTTAATTCTGAGTGTCATTGCAAAGGCTGTGAATACTTATGTATATGTGATTTTTTTATCTTTAAAGGGTAACTCCACTTTCGTGGAGAAAAAAAACAAATAAAGAAAAAATAATATAGCATATACAATTGCGATACAAGTCATATTGTAATTGAATATTAAAAATTACCTTTCCAATCTGCAGCCGCTGTAATTTTCTATAAATGCAATGCAATATGGCTACATGGAGTTGTTCTGTACAAAGAATGTGTACTGACCACTCCCCAGAAACATAATTTCCTGCTTTGGGTGATTGGCTCACTGGTTTTCCCAGAAGTCAGATTGCAGGCATCCCCTGCAACAAAAATATAATTTTTAGTGAGATATTTCCAATAGGAACTTGTCTAAAAGGGATGCAGGCCCAGCAGCTTTCCTCATAAGTGCCCTGCAGCTGCTCAGCTGGCTGATATATATGAAACCACTCCCATTAGACTCACTCAGCCAAGAGACACAGACAAACATGTATGGATTTCTTTAACAAGAACAAAAAGGTAGGATTCTGCAACAAAGGTTGTTATAATCCTTGTAATGTACACAGATCACCCAGAGGGGAATGTTTTTAGAGTCCCAAACCAAAACTGAAATCGTGTATGGAACAAAAATAAATCTGTGACTTTAAAAAAAAAAACTATAAATAATTGTGAATCAACACAATACAAAAACCTGTGGAATATACACAAATGTCTGTAATGCAATGTGCTATGCTCTGAAACCAGAGTCCATAAATATAAATGAAAGAAGTCTTCTCAAACTGAGGAGGTGCTTGAACAAATGATGTTGACTGAAGACTGGAATATAAGGCAACCACAGGGAACACGTCATAGACATCTAGGGTTAGGTACTCTTACCGGATCTTGTAGGACATATCTGCCATATAGCAGTACGTCTGTCAGAGCTTGTGGAGGTGACCTCCTGTGGAATCCACCCAGGTGTTGTCCCTTGGGTCACGATCACCGATAGGCAGGGTTGTCGCAGGTGGAGGTTATCAGCTCACTCGCACACTCTCCAATTCCGGGACCAAAAAAGGTCAAAAGAAACCAATTGCGGATGAAGTCATGGAGAAAAAAAAGAGAGAAAAGGCTCCACATGGCGTAGGTCAAAAAAATTAGCGATTTTATTGGATAAAAAGCCTTTACAGAATAAAAAGTGATCACTAGTAGTTAAAATGGTGGCAACGTGGGAAGTGGAGTTATGCTTTAACTACTTGGTGCCCGTGCTATAGCCGAAAGATGGCTGCAGCGCGGGCCTTGATTGCCGGGAGGGCATCCCTAGATGTCCTCCCGAGCAAGCGCAGTCTGCACGACCCTGCAGGTCGCGCGTGGCGCGCTCTGTGATCACCGAGTCTCTGAGACTCGGCTGATCACAGATCCGAGTAAGGGATCGATCCCGGCCCCTTACCACATGATCAGCTGTCAGCCAATGACGGCTGATCACGTGATCTAAACGGAAGCTCGGTAATCGGTATTTTATTTCAGCGTGAGAGGAAAAATAGCCGATCACCGGCTTTTGTCAGAGGGACAGCAGTCCCTCACTCAGAAACCCACAGCTGTGCCCATCAATGTCACCTGTCAGTGCCCACTGTGCCATCTACCAGTACCCACAGTGCCACCTACCAGTACCCACAGTGCCACCCATCAATGCCCACCAGTGCTGCCAATCAATGCCCATTATTTTCTAATAATCAGTGCTACAGATCAGTACTGCCTATCAGTGTCACCTACCACTGCCCATCAGTGCCACCTATCAGTGCCCTTCAGTGCCACCTATCAGTGCCCAGTGCCACTTATCAGTGCCACCTATCAGTGCCGCCTCATCAGTGCCCATCACTGCCCATCAGTGCCACCTAACAGTGCCCATCAGTGCCGCCCATCAGTGCCCATCAGTGCAGGAGAAAAATTACCATTTTTTAAAATTTTATAACAAACTATGAAACAGTTTTTTTTTTCAAAATTTTGGTCCCTTTTTCTTTTATTTAGCAAAAAATAAAAAACCCAGCAGCAATTAAATACCACCAAAAGAAAGCTCTATCTGTGTGAAAAAAACGATAAAAATTTCATTTGGGTAAACTGTAGCATGACCGCGCAATTGTCATTCAAAGAGTGACAGCTCTGAAAGCTGAAAATTGGTCTGGGCAGGAAGGGGGTTTTGCCCAGTAAGCAAGTGGTTAATAAATTTGCAAAGATTTTTTTTTTTTTTTTTTTTTAACAAAAGGAAATTTGCAAAGATTTCAAAAAAACTTTTCCCGTTATCATTATAGTGTATTGTTTGTAGAATTTTGAGGAAAACAATGAATTTAATCCTTTTTGAAATACAGGTATAAAAACACAAACTGTGGAAAAAGTGAAGCACTGTGAATACTTTTCGGATCCACTGTACATACAGACAGGTCCATAAATATTGGGACATCGTCACAATTCTGATCTTTTTGGCTCTATACACCACCACAATGGATTTGAAATGAAACGAACAAGATGTGCTTTAACTGCAGACTTTCAGCTTTAATTTGAGGGTTTGAGGATTTACATCCAAATCAGGTGAAAGGTGTAGGAATTACAACAGTTTGTTTATGTGCCTCCCACTTTTTAAGGGACCAAAAGTAATGGGACAATTGGCTGCTCAGCTGTTCCATGGACAGGTGTGTGTTATTCCCTCATCATCCCATTTACAAGGAGTAGATACAAGGTCCAAAATTAATTTCAAGTGTGCTATTTGCATTTGGAATCTGTTGCAGTCAACTCTCAATATGAGATCCAAAGAGCTGTCACCATCATTGAAGCAAGCCATCAATAGGCTGAAAAAACAAACCCATCAGAGAGATAGCAAAAACATTAGGTGTGGCCAAATCAACTGTTTGGAACATCCTTAAAAAGAAAGAACGCACTGGTGAGCTCAGCAACACCAAAAGACCTGGAAGACCACAGAAAACAACTGTGGTGGATGACCGAAGAATTCTTTCCCTGGTAAAGAAAACACCCTTCACAGCAGTTAGCCAGATCAAGAACACTCTCCAGGAGGTAGGTGTATGTGTGTCAAAGTCAACAATCAAGAGAAGACTTCACCAGAGTGAATACAGAGGGTTCACCACAAAATGTAAACCATTAGTGAGCCTCAAAAACAGGAAGGCCAGATTAGAGTTTGCCAAACAACATCTAAAAAAGCCCTCACAGTTCTGGAACAACATCCTATGGACTGATGAGACCAAGATCAACTTGTACCAGAGTGATGGGAAGAGAAGAGTATGGAGAAGGAAAGGAACTGCTCATGATCCATAGCATACCACCTTATCAGTGAAGCATGGTGGTAGTAGTGTCATGGCGTGGGCATGTATGGCTGCCAATGGAACTGGTTCTCTTGCATTTATTGATGATGTGACTGCTGACAAAAGCAGCAGGATGAATTCTGAAGTGTTTCGGGCAATATTATCTACAGTGCAGATGGACAATGACCCGAAGCATACTGCGAAAGCAACCAAAGAGTTTAAGGGAAAGAAGTGGAATGTTATGCAATGGCCAAGTCAATCACCTGACCTGAATCCGATTGAGCATGCATTTCACTTGCTGAAGACAAAACTGAAGGGAAAATGCCCCAAGAACAAGCAGGAACTGAAGACAGTTGCAGTAGAGGCCTGTCAGAGCATCACCAGGGATGAAACCCAGCGTCTAGTGATGTCTATGAGTTCCAGACTTCAGGCTGTAATTGACTGCAAAGGATTTGCAACCAAGTGTTAAAAAGTGAAAGTTTGATGGATGATTGTTAATCTGTCCCATTACTTTTGGTCCCTTAAAAAGTGGGAGGCACATATACTAACTGTGGTAATTCCTACACCGTTCACCTGATTTGGATGTAAATACCCTCAAATTAAAGCTGAAAATCTGCAGTTAAAGCACATCTTGTTTGTTTCATTTCAAATCCATTGTGGTGGCATATACAGCCAAAAAGATCATAATTGTGTCGATGTTCCAATATTTATGGACCTGACTGTAGGTACAAGGATAAATCGATTCAGCCTTGTACCAATGTAAGTTGATGCACAATATAAATCCGAGCAGAAGTTTGGCGCTCTCCTCCTTCCCCCACAGGCATTTGGGACACACCATAGGTCCCAGAAAGCTGCAGGACCATTCACAAAGTGCAGCGTGGCTCGCACATGTGCAGTGGGAAGCTGGCTGTGAAGCTGCAAGCAGTCACAGCCAGCCTCCCAAACTAAACATGCCTGCGCCTGGACCCAAAGACCAATGAAAACCTGGCTCGGGTGAGGACCATATTGGAACCCTGGACAGGTAAGTGTTTCATTACTAAAAGTAAGCAGCTGCAATATTTGTAGCTGCTGACCTTTAATTTGTTTCCAGCTGAAGAACCACTATTGTACATTGTCAAAAAAGAGACCCTTTAGAGTTAAATTGCAGCAATTGCTATTTTTTTTTTTTTTATATGTCACAAAATTGTGCTATTGCTTATCACATCAACATTCTCAGTAAGAGATATACCTAAAAAAAATTTAGTGTGCCCAAACACAATACATTACTCCATGCTTTAGTAAAACATAGATGAGCTTGCATTGAGCAATTAGATACTAAATATGTAAAACCTCAAAATTAAAAACATAAAAGAATTACAGTACCCATAATTGTCCTGGGGCAACACTTTAAACAGCATACAGCATAGCCCCATGGAGGGCCATGTTTACCCACATAGGGACAGGTGTACTCTAAAATAGAACTGTATTCACCATCCTCCAGCAATGACAGATCAAAGATGTCCCTCATCACGTTATGCTGGTGCTGCCATCTTCTCTGCTGTGTCTTTTGGGTCCTGTATCACTCATTTCCTCCCAACGGGTAGATGCTTCTGAAGTAACTAATGTCCCTGCCACCAGCTCCATTCACGGTATTTTACAAAGCACCGTATAACACGTTAACGTTGAATAAAAATATGAAAACCCTGCCCTGACCCCAGAGTCCCTGACAAGTAGAAGACATCAGGAGGTGCAGCTATGGTACTGTCCAGTGAGCAAGAGTCTGTTTATATATCTCCCCGACATAAATGTAGACACGTCTCACTGTACAAATCCTAACACAGACACAGAATTTCTTAGAAAATAAGATTTTATTCTCCTGAAGAAAGTACAAAGATAACATTAAATTGAAATACACATGGCTAAGACCAGAGCTCAACATACAGGGGAGGACAGAGGGCCAAAGGTACATCATGGCTTCTCTCGCGTATCACTCAGAAATATGATGTTATCTGTAAAAGGAAGCAGAGTGTAATAGGTAATCAGAAAATGAGTTCAGAAGATAACCTTTCCCCTACTTGGAGCAGAATAAAAAATACATTACAAATCACCTTGTCACAAAAAAAAACACATGATCCATCAAGTCTGCCCCATTTTTTCTCAGTGTGTGTAAGTATAATATATATATATACATACATACACATATATATATATATATATATATATATATATATATATATATATATATATATATATATATATACACACACACACACACACACACATACACACATACACACACACGCACACACACACACACATATACACAGGCACATTTTTTCGTTTTTTTCCCCCAATTCAGACTATAGTTATATAATAGATATGGGCTGAAAGTGCACACTCCCAGGTTTAATTTGAGGGTATGTACATCTAAATCGGAGGAAGGGTTTAGAAATTACAGCTCTTAAGAATAGCCATCCCCCTTTACAAGGAACCAAAAGTAAAAGTAATCGGACAATTGAATCAAAAGTGGTTTCATGGCTAGGTGTGGGCTACTCCTTTGTTTTTTCTTCATCAATTAAGCAGGTAAAAGGTCGAGTTGATGCAAAGGCTACTTTCACACTGAGGCACTTTACAGGCACTACAGCGCTAAAAGAACGCAGGGTAAGCTCAGCAACATAAAAAGGCCTGGACTTCCACAGAAGACAATAGTGGTGGATGATCGTAGATCCTCTCTATGGTAAAGAAAAACATTCACAACATCCAGACAAGTGAAGGACACTCTCCAGGGGGTGGGGGGGTATCATTGTCAAAGTCTACAATCAAGAGAAGACTTCACAAGAGCAAAATATAGAAGGTTCACCACAAGGTGCAAACCATTCATAAGCCTTAAGAATAGAAAAGCCAGATTAGACTTTGCCAAAAAAGCCAGACCAGTTCTGGAAAAGCATTCTTTGGACGGATGAAACTAAGATTAATCTGCACCAGAATGATGGGAAGAAAAAAAGCGTGGAGAAGACTTGGAACAGCTTGTGATCCAAAGCACACAACCTCATCTGTAAAACATGGTGGAGGCAGTATTATGGCATGGGCATGCATGGCTTCAAGCAGCACCAGGTCATTGGTGTTTATTGATGATGTGACAGAAGACAGAAGCAGCTGGATGAATTCTGCAGTGTTTAGAGAGATACTGTCAGCCTAGATTCAGCCAAATGCAGCAAAGTTGATTGGACGGCGCTTCACAGTACAGATGGACAATGATCCAAAACACACTGCAAAAGCAACCAAGGAGCATTTGAAGGAAAAGGTGTGGAATATTCCGAATTGGCCGAGTCAATTACCTGATCTCAACTCAATTAAGCATGCATTTCACTTGCTGGAGGCAAAACTAAAAAGGCAGAAAAACCTCAACAACTGAAGACAGCTAGAGTTAGAGCCTGGCAAAGAATCATAAAGGAGGAACCCCAGTCTCTGGTAATGTCCATGGGTTCCATACTTAAGGCAGCCATTGCCGGTAAAGGATTCTCAAAATATTAAAAATAAACATTTTATTTATGATTATATTAATTTGCCCAATTACATATGAGCCCCTGAAAATGGGGGGGGGGGGGGGGGGGAGACTGTGTATAAAAATGGTTGCAGTTCCTAAAATTTGTACTTGATATTCATGTTCAACCCCTTGAATTAAAGCTGAAACTCTGCACTTCAAATTACACACACACACACTATGATATTTATAAAAAAAAATTTTTTTTGATTTGAATATAGATCTATGTTTATTGCAAGCATGATTCAATCTACTGACTGTTGACTAACTCACTACCTGTGCTGGAAGTGTACTCGAAGCATTACCCACTTTTTCAGTAAAATATAATACTTTCTTTCTGTTAGTTTGAAGTCATATTCCCATGTTCTTGATCTTAGCTTCATATTAAAAATACTTCCTTCCTGGACCTTAATTAGCCATTCTTGTATTCAAAGGTTTCAATTGTCTCCCCTTTTCCTTCTTTCCTTAAAGTGGATGTAAACCCAATGTCATCCTTTCTAAACTACTGCCATAGGGGTTATCTATAAGGATATACATGCCTCCTGCATGTATCTTTACCTATCAAATGTCTCCCCTCAGTCTGTTATTAGACCCGAAAAACTGCAGATTCTGTGGGTGGGTCTGTTGTCTGGAGCTCAGTGGGTGGAGTCGTGATGTCAGTAGACTCCCCGCCCACCTCTACACTCCCCTTGTCAATATGCATTTTCTCCTGTTTATTTCTAACACTGAACTTCTGCTGAACTTCTGCTATGATCTCTAACATCCAGTGAAAAGACAGGAAAGTAACCACATGACTTCAGCATGCCAAATCATGCTGAGGTGTGGAACAGCCAATCCTTGCAGAGCTGCTGAAGAAAGGAGTGGGGGAGGGAATTAAAAAATACTGCCTGTGTCTTAGGCTGTCACTCACAGCAAGGGGGAGGATTTGACAAAGTTTTTCTCAGTTTGTGAAAATTTTTCTCACTGAACAATAAGAGGATTGCTCAGAGATGGATGTGGCAAGACTGGGCTCAAATGATAGGAAATCTTATACTCTACAGTATGATATAAAAAAAATAAAAATAAAAAAATAAATAATTCGGGTTTACATCCACTTTAAGGCTGTACATTAGGTTTCTGACGTCCCTACTTTCTGAAGTACATTAGGTTTCTGAAGTTTTATCCCTCAGATCTTTCACAATTTTTTTTGTCCGCCTCTGGACTCATTCTACCTCATCAATATCTTTTTTTAAGTGAGGTCTACAGAACTGGACTCCATATTCTCAGTGGAGTCCAACTAAAGATCTAAATAGAGGAATCAGGACCTCCTTCCTCCTGCTGGTGATCCTTTTTGTTATAACTAAAGATCTATATTGAGGAATTAGGACCCCCTTCCTCCTGCTGGAAATCCCTCAAGTGATACATCCTAGAAATGTTTGCTCATTTTGCATCTGAAATAATCTTCCCCAAATATTTTTCCTCTATAGTTCTGGCCAGCACCGTATCCCCAACATTGTGTTCTAAGAAGGGATTCTTTTACCCTAGGTACATTATTTTACAATTAGAAATGTTGAACTGCAGTTTCCACTGCATTAACCAATCTTCCACCAATACCTAATTATGGCCCATGTTACAGACACCTAAAGGGGTATCAACCCTATTACACACCTTGGTGTCATAAGCAAAAAGACATACCTTAACCAGCAAATCTTTAGTTATATCAGTTACATATAGATTAAATAAAACAGGACCTAGTACAGAGCCCTGTGGTACACCACCCCATTTACAACCACACTCTGCTATCTATCCTTTAGCCAACTGCATATTCACTGAGCCGCCCAAGTGTTAAAATGTACAGCTTTTTAATGAGATCATTATGTGGACTGTATCAGCTACTTTTGTAAAACATTTGTAATATAGGTAAAATATTCTATTAGTCTGACATGATTTGCCCACAGTAAAGCCATGCTGCTTTGGGTCCAGCAAGTTGTGTGTTTTTCAGTGATCAATGATCCTTGTCTTTAAGAGTGATTTTATTAAAGTGGAGTTCCACCCACTTTTACAACTTTTCAGCATCCCTCATTAAACTGTACACTGTAAACGAACTGGATATACATTTTTTTTTTCTCAACACCTACTGTATATCTGCTGTATTCATTTTTCACTTCCTCCTCCCTGGCCCATTGCATCATTTCCTGTTTGCAACGCCTTCTGGGGAGGGGCGGCAAATTCCTCTGACACTGCCGTTGCTATGGAAACCTGACCTGAAACCTATTACACTGTTTGTACTGCACTGAGCATGTGCAAGATCTGCAAGGATGAAATCCAGGAAGAATTACAGTCTGGCTTCAGATGCCCACACTTAAGATGGCCACGGCCTGCTGTAAGTTTAAAAAATAACAAACTACTGCTATAAACTAACAAAACAGGCCTTAGTTTACAGACTAACTTTACTAGAATACATTAAGCTTGTGTATTATAGGGGTATTTTTATTTAAAAAGTATAATTTCGGCTGGAAGACCACTTTAATTGGACTACAACCTATGGTAAACTCATTGGCCTTTATTTGCCAGCTTCTACTGTGCTACTTTTCCAGTGGATAGGTACAATATTAGCTGTCTGCTAGTCTTGGGCAACTTCTTGTGTTAAAAGAGCCTGCTGACCTCTATCACAAAGTGCAGTCCTGTCTGAAAAGGTAAGAGACTAGATTTTTCTTCAGTGCGGTTAAGTAACACTTACAGGTCTTGTCCTTCCCCCAGTCTGAGACTGTACATTAAAAGGAGAAGCAGCAGACCGATGAGGTAATCTCTGCTCTCTCCTAGAAGCACTGTTGCACACCCTGCATTACGGTAAAAAAAGTCCCAGTAGTAGTATTGCCCCTTCACTCCCCTATATACTTACCAAAGTACCATCTTGATCCAACGCTGTGCCCATCTTCAGCGGTGCTGCTGGTGTCTGTTCCTCTACTCACATGACACAGTGGCAGTAGCAGGAGCCATTGGCTCCTGCTGCTGTCATTCAAATCCTGTGAGGAGGGAGCAGGCAGTGAGCCAAGCTGTGCTGTGTGTCTACTGACACACACAGCCTGGATTGGGAATGAGCCTGCACATCTGTCCCCACAGAAAGCAGCTTGCTATGGGGGCAGACACAGAAGAGGGGATTGGAGAGCACTGGCAGGGGACCCCAGCAGTTTGGGGCCGCTCTGTGCAATTTTATTGCACAAAGCAGGTAAGTAAAACATGTTTGTTATTATAGAAAAAAAATCAAAAATCAAAAGCTTTACAACCACTTTAAAGTTTGTTTTTAATGCTTTCCTGGAAACCCTTTTGAAGACAGCATGTCAAGTCAGTCATTACCGATCTTTCCTCCTACAATGGCTAGTTGCCTGGCTATCTTATGTTTCTGAGTCGTTGGCCTAGAACAAGTATGCAAAGCATGAGCTCTGATCAGCAACTTAGAAAGTATTGGAGCCATAGGTCTTCTAATAAATAGCAAAAGATAAAAACTAACATTTTATTTAAAATCTTCATTTTCAAAATTCTACTCCTAAAAATGTCCATTACCTCTGGCAAGGTTTTTTTTAATTTTCTAGGCATGCCATGCTGTACAGTTTTAAATTCATGAAGGCCCAGAGCACAGCTGTCATTTAAGGAAACTAAGAATACTTAACCACATATGAAAAGAGCCCCAGGCATCTGCTGTACCTTCATGTGGCCTCAAATTATAGATAAAAATGTATCAGCTAGATTTGAAATTCAACCTGCAAAATGTGACATACTTTGGTAAGCAGGGAAGTCAGCCCAGTGTGTGTGTGTATGTATATATACATCTTTTAAATGGCTGGAATGGTTTTGCACCTGTAAAATCCAACAAGATAAACTCAAGAAAGGTGTAGAAATGAATGTAGCTCTGTATTCAACGATTTATCACTAATGTATTTTTAAATGTAAGCAGTGTAACTACCCAAATAGGGCCTGGTCCTACAGTCACTGTACAGAAGAGCCTAGACTGGCAGAAAGAGAAGCAGCACAAGGAGCCAATCAGCTGTGCTACAATGCAAGCAGTATGCCGATAGGAGGAGTGTAAAGTGACCTAGGGGTGAGCTCATCAATCTGCTGCTTCTTCTTTCACTGTCAAATCACAGGCTGGACTCCAGAACATACTCAAGAGGTGCTAGGCAATTTTAGATCTGTATGTGTAGTCAGATGAAGGAAAACTTCAAACTAGCTCGATAACTCTGACAAGGCAACTCCAACATAGCATGGCTTTCTTCGATGGGCACCCAACAGTAGCCCCAACCACAGAAGTACAGAAAGGAGTGTCAAACCAAAACCAGATTCATTGCTGGTTAAATAGCCATAAAAACAGCCAATAGTACTCCCCCTTCGTCCAGGCTCAACACAGGATAACATTTGTATGGACTTGGAGAACCAAGTGACTTTACAGATCTTTTTTAGAACCAGTATTGAACTCTCCACAAGCAGTAACAACTTGACAGCAGCAATGGAGACACAAGCTGGGGGAGGGACACCTTTAAGGGTTACTGAACTGCAATAGAGAAAAATCAGGTCTCCTGCCCTGTCAGACAGGACTTCATGGCAGCGTTGTGAAAATTTCAGGACCGGATGGAGAGAAAAATAAATCCTTTAGCAGATAGGACATCTGCCATATATGTATTTTATCTGTGTATTTAACTGTCTGCATGGAGTTCAGTTTTAATCACTTCAGCTCTGGAAGGTTTTACCCCCATCATGACCAGGCCATTTTTTTTTTGCTATTCAGCACTGCGCTACAATAACTGCTGATTATGTGATCATGCAATGCTGTACCCAAACAAAATTTATATAATTTTTTTCGCACAAATAGAGCTTTCTTTTGGTGGTATTTGATCACCACTAGGTTTTTTTTGTGATATAAAATGAAAAAAAGGCCAAGAATATTGAGAAAAAAAAAAAAAAAAAAAAAAAAACTTTTTTTTTTTTTACTTTTGGCTATAAACCATATCCAATACAAAAATTAAATTTCTTCATAAATTTTGGCCAAAATGTATTCTAATTGTTTCTGATTTAAAAAAATCCCAATAAGTGTATATTGATTAGTTTGGGTGAAAGTTATAGCGCCTACAAACTATGTAATATATACTGGAATTTTTATTTACAAAAATTTTTTCAACGACTTATAATGGGACTAGGATAGTGCCGCGGGAAATCTGACACTGAGGCATGGGGGAACTAACTGCTACTGACATCACCAGTGACATTAATACAGTGATAATACTACATACTGTAATTGTACTAATGACACTGGCTGGAAAGTGGTTCACATCTAGGGAGATCAAGGGATTAAACGTGTGTGTAACTGTGTAATGTGTGTAAAGTGTGCTGCTTTTACTGAATGATCTCCAAGTTTCTCATCCCTGCTTTGCAGGGATGAGAAACACAGAGATTTTCCACAGTACAGCGTTCTGTGATGTGAATGTACGCAGCCAATCAGCAGGTCCCAACCATGGATCATTGGCCGGATTTGCTGACAGACTTGTGCTGCGTGTCCAAAACCCAGTAGGCAGCGACATAGTTACGCCACTTTGCCTACAGTGACAGCTTGCCTGCAGTACCTTTGCTGAGTGGTTAAAGAGTAATGAAGGCACATCTGTAAAATATGACTTAATAAAGCAGTCAATATCTTTTTCTGAAAATAATAAACATGTTCTACTTATCTGCTCTGTGCAATGGTTTTGCACTGAACGTCCCTGAACCGCCTCTTAGTGGGATCCCCCGCCGGCACTCTAGGCTCATCCTCTTCTCTGTGCGCCCCATAGGAAGCTGCTTCCTATGGTGGCACACCTAAGGGCTTGCTCCTGAATGGGGTTGTTTGCATCCACAGACACAGTGTGGTTCAGCCCTGACCGCCTTGTCCCTCCTTGCAGTATTTGATGGACAGCAATAGGAGCCAATGGCTCCTACTGCTACCTCCATGTCTATGAGGAGATAGAGTGAGAGGAGAGTGCCCCTGCAGACGGGCATAGTGCTGGTTCGAAATAGGACTCGGGTAAGTATTTAGGGAAATAAGGGGGCAATACAACTGCTGAGACACTTTTTACCTTAATTCAGGGAATGCATTAAGATAAAACATGTGTTGCCTTTACAATAACTTTGAAGTACTATGTAGCGTTGGACATAGCTTAATTTATTTAACTTCTGTTAAACATGACCACTATCTGGAGGGTAGTGATGAGGATCCTATAAAAATTATTTTATCTGAATAGCAGTGATATAACCTATAATTTATTCTCTCCAAACTAAGTTTTATTGGTTTTCAAAAAAGAAAAACAAGGGGTATAAAACAGAAAGAAGGAGAGGGGTAAACAGGAAATCATATTGGCATAATATAACAATGATAGAAACATAATCATAGAACCCCAGCTTGTCTCAAAAATGGATTGAGGCCGCCTCCCAATGGCAGAAATCGTGACTCAAGGTGGGTGTAGTAAATGGCCTGAATACTGGTAGGTATATAGTAAGAATTAGTGGGAACAAATATAGATAGTTATAGGAAAGGAGGAACCTTTGGTTGATAAATGTTGGGATCAATGTGATTACATCTATAAGGTTTGTACTGTATAAGTTGAGAACAGTGATATAGAACGTAGAAGGGCAAAGGAAGGATGGCAGAGGATAGAGAAAGAGAGGAAGGGTAATGAGAATGAACATAGCAGGGAGGATGATTAAGGGGGAGAGGGACAAGGAGTAAGTGTTGGGTCTAAGGGGAAGCACTGGGAGGTTTTAGGAACATCATCTCCACTGTTATCACAATCAGGGTCACCTGTAATTTTTAACATATTTAAAGAAGTTACTAATTCACTTCTGTTAAATGTGACTAATATTTGGAGAATGACAAGGTCCCTTGCAGAAAGGTAAGTCTATCTTAAGCCCAAAAAATGTTTTTTTTATTATAATTTTGGATGGAGTGTGGAAGGGTTAGATCCTCTGTGGGGTTTTCAATGCTGTCTGCATCTCCACTCGGAGATTCGCCTTCTCTTTTTGTCCTGGTGATCCATTGGCATTGGAACAAAGTGACAGCTGTCACCAGAATAAGAAGGAAAAATCTTCTGATGCGACAGTTGTTTCAGTGACAGCTGTGGAAAGCAGGCCATACACTATACAATGCGATTGTAAAAGCTCCTTTAGATCCACTGACTGCTATATACTTTAGGGGCCTGCACAGCATACTTGCATATTATGACACTCTTACCATTTGGGTGTGCTCTCGTCCAGCGATGTGAGGTCCAAGCTCAATGCATCTCTGCTGGTACCATATTATTTTTCCTCTTCTGCCAAGTCAGCAGTCCTCTTGCTTTGCCCTGATGATGTAAATCCAGCGCATATGTGGAATTACATTTTCTCGGCACCTGGATCCATTCCTAACATTTTTAATATGTTGGGACTGTACACTGTCTTTCCTAAGTTTCACACTAAGTGTAGAGATTTAAAAAAATTCTCTTCTACAAAAAGTCCCTACCTACCTGCACATTTTAGTTTTTAGGGTTTACCATCCCATTCTCTAGGGCAGGGGCCTCCAAACAAAGGACCGGTTTATTGTCCTTCAGACTTTGGGGGGCCATACTGTGGCCAGTATGAGTAGAAAAAGTCCTGGGAGTAAACAGTGATCCATCATTGGTATTAGTGGGAGGTATTAGGGTAAGCAATAGTGCCCCATAATTGGCATCAGTGGGAGGAATAGTGCCCCATTGCTGGTATCAGTGGGGGGGGAATAGTGCCTTGCATCAGTGACAGAAATAGTGCCTCAAGGGCCAAAAAAAGCAAAGGGGCACATCTGGCAGCCGGACCACTGCTCTAGGGCTTTAACC